>NW_027069759.1:0-6837 GCF_002906115.3 Quercus suber | reverse complement strand
AAAAAAAAAAAATTTTGTTCAAATTGTGAAGAATAAAAAGTTTTACTATTATGGTAAGGCATAGTATAGTTTTTTTTTTTTTTTTTTTTTTTAAGTTTTAACTTATGACATTTGTTCTTGATAATAATTTTTTATAATTAGATTAAAACTCTAATCGATTTTTGGTGTAGGTAGAGATTGATCCCAAATCTCTTATTTAACTATTATATATTTTACTAGTTGAGCTAACTGGAACCTATCATTATAATATATCTTTAGGTTAAGGAGAAAAGTCTATATTCATTTTATTGGCTTATAGTTTTACAAGCATTGTTACGATGAAATTAGCATTTTTTTCAAAGTTTTATCTTCTAATTTTTTTCTTTGGACATCGAGTATGTTACCCATACGATAAGAATAGTATGGTCATACGTAGGATTAGAAAATTGCTTGATTATTCATGAAATTGACTAACATGTTACAACGAAATTTGCCTCTTTCACTCAACTAAAAGCCTAGTCAACTTCAAATGGAAAAAACAACAAAATTATGTATATATCTAAATATTATTGCTTTGACTATGGTTCCTGAATGTTAGTGTCTCATTACATGCTCGTACGGGAGAATGATGGAAGTGAATGAAATTGTTTGTTTGTAACATTTCCCTGCTATGATTCGTTGGAGTATAATGACAATTCCCAATAGTATAATGAAAATTTCAAAATTTTGAAAACTACTTGTTGTGTAGGTCTTCAAATTTTACGTTAAGAATTCTTAGAAGATCAAACTTAAATTTTCTTTTTATAATAATAGATCGAACTTTGACTGGAAAAAAAAAATAGTCATATGAAAATCAGATTACTCTGAAATAATAAATTTTCTCTAACTTCATCTACCATACACTAAATGTTAGCTATAAGCCTATACTAGTTAACTTTTTTAAAAATATTTCCCTAAAAAAAATATTTTAAATATTATTTTATTATAGTAATGGATTTTACCCATTAATCCAATTATTTTCAGACCTAAAATTTATTAAGTAATTGGTTTCTTTTTAGAGTAATGCTACAAATGCAAACTATTTTACAATATTTTTATAAGCTGCTGACGTGGCTTTAGTAGTTTTTAAATAATTATTGATAAACATAAATGTGATTTTAGTGGTGGACTCATATTAGAATTAATAAGAATTTACCACATCAATAATTTGTAAAAATCTTGTAAAATAGTTTGTGGTTGTAGCATTACTTTTCTTTTCATTAATAAAAAATCATTTTAACTTTGCTTACATTTTTCCCCCCCAATTCCAAATAACAAGTTTCCTATGACCCCCTCTAAACTTAGATAATTCTTGATTGAGCAATGTTAGAGATTTCTTAATATAAAACTTTATAATTGTTTTACGACTTATGAAGTTGATAAGTTATGATGGAAGTAATATTACTTTCGTATAATGCATTGATCATTAACGCAACTTTTTAATGCATACTAATAGTAAAAGTTGCATACTAATAGTAAAATGCCATCTTAACTCCTGTTAATTTTTTTTATTTGATATAAAATAAAAATCTTATTCTAGTTTAATCTAAGTATATGTGTGTGTGAATTTCACTTCTAAAGACTTGAACTTCAGCCCTTACCCCCCACATCCTACTAGTACTTATATTTGTGAAGTGACTATCGTACTAAGGGTATGCAATGATAACTCCCGTTAAATTTTGAATGTTAGTAAACTTATATATCATTCTTGATTACATTACTTTACCTGCAAGAATTATGCATAAAAAATAAAATAAAATATGTGCCTTGGACCTTAGATTTCATAGTTTCTAATTTTATCTCCCACTAAAAGAAAGATGTTGAATTTGAACAAGTATAACTTATTATTATTATTATTATCTAAATGTCAACTCCTTTTCACATGTGTTGAACGGAACAAGATCCCTTTCCATTTCAATTCTTCTCTATTTTGTCTATTTCATGGTTAAGATTTTATTTTTTTGGAATTAATAGTGTTTAGATTGTCAAAATATTGAACCAAGCTCAAATGTTATTTCAAAAGTCCTAGAACTTGTTTTGTAACCAGTTTCTAGGACAGTTTTCTCTTTTTCCTTTTTTTTTTCTTTTTTTTTAATGGTGAATTCCATAAATATAATTATGTTTGGCACCTTATTCTAAGAAAACAATTCCCAATTTATGCAAATTAATTTTCTAAAAAGACAAAGTTTAGTTATAAATTAGTTTGTAGCTGATGGCTATAGCGCCACCCAATATCATTTTATTGGATATAAATTTTGACAAATTCACCACTAGATTACATATTCTTTTTATATCCTTCATTCTTGCAAAAATTCCACAAGATCAAAGATCAATAGCTATGTCATCAATCAAATGTTTAAATTTCAAATTTTTGTAATCTAAAATTATGCATAAAAAATAAGTTTATAGGTTAAATTGTAAATAATATTCGGTTGACATAAAATTTGACACACATGTTAAGAACATAAAGAACATGTAATTTAACGATTACATTTTCAAAATATGTAGGCATGTTAACCCTTTTTTTTTTATGGGAGTTGTAGTCAAACTTTGGCCTTTCTAAAACACCAAAAGACTTGTATTTTTCTCCTCTATTTTTGTTTTCTAACATTATTGCATTGATATAATAATATTTTTTCCTTTTTTTTGCTCTCTCTCTCTCTCTCTCCTCTTCTCTCTCTCTCTCTCTCTCTCTCTCTCTCTCTCTCTCTCTCTCTCTCTCTCTCTCTCTCTCTCTCTCTCTCTCTCAAAATTGTCATCCTTTATGCATGACTTGGTGCATTTGGGGTATTTGATTGATTTAGTGGATTTCGTTTTGCAGATGATGGACCTATATGGAACTGGGCAAAGGTGGAGCCAAGGGGTAGACATGGCAAAACAACTCAAATCCGATATATATATATATATATATATATATTTTTTTTTTCCTGAATAAAAAAGGCCCAACTCGCGACCCACTCGCTTTTTACGGGCCAACTCGACTAATCTGCAACCCAACTCATATTTTAAACTTTTTTTTTCTTAAAAAAATATTTAGTCTACATGCCAAGGTGTTAAGTGTATAAACATAAAGGCACGAAAAATATTGCACCATTACGGCTTGGCCATTTAGTAGCCACCAATGGTAGATGCCATAACCCCATTTATTTAAAAAGAAAAGAGTTAATTGAAAAGAAAAAAAAAAAAAAAGGCAAAAACATCTACAACTATACGTCTAACAGTAAGTTAAATACCTAGTAGTAGAGTTAAATACTAATACTAAGTTACTAACATTGAATCTAACAAACACAAAACAAAACTAAAGTAAAAGAAAAGCCGAAAAGGTTATCTTTCTAAAGGCAATTATGAATATTTCTAGTGCTGAATCTACTACCAACGTTGGGTAGATTGAACTATAATCCTTATAAAATATTTTCATCTTTCCTTTTTACTTAATATGTTATGTTTATTTTTAAAGTTTTTATTATTATTTAGTTTATCTTTCAAAATAATCTAACTTTATTATTATATTAAATGCAACATGAATAGATGTACTTAAGAAGCCTAATAATTTGACACGGTTCATGACATTTAGTTTTTTATTTATTTATTCTTCTAAAGGAATGATATCAGTAGTGAACTTTGAATCAAAGTGTGTAAGCTTAAAATATATACTTTTTAGTGCTTCTTAGGATCTAACCCTCTCTCAAGTTGTAAAATTGTAATTATAAGCATTTTTTATATGAACCATAAGCATTTTAGTTGTGAGTTATTAACATTGAAGATTTTGTTATCATGACTTTAAAGAATTTTAGTCATACTCAAAATTGTCAGAATTAGAAGGATATGGAAAGTTTTATATTTTTTGGTTTGTCTGTTTGTTTGTTTGTTTGTTTTTTTTTTGTTTTTTGTTTTTTTTTCCTTTTACATGTATAATAGAACACAAATAGTCTAATAATAGTAGGTGCCCATGTGATGAAAAAAACACAAAGGGTATTAGGTGCAATTGATTTGATTCATTCTCTCTAAAAATTTGACATTTATTTTTTCTTTTACTATTATTTTTTAATATGAAAATATACCGGTCGACTTGACTCAACTCCCAATCCGATTAACTTGGCATGTTTTTAACATGTTTAAAATGACAAACCACATGGAGAAGAGAAAAAAAAGAAACCAAAAGCCGGAACAGAGGGAAGAATTAACAGCTGCGGAATAAAAAAAGAAAAAGAAAGGGATTTAACGTTAACGTCAGTAACGGTGAGTGTTAAAATCAGAGTTCTCTCATTTAATGAGAGATATTAGTTGTCCAAATTTTATTGGTGGAGCATGAAGTGAAGCATAATTGATAAGACAGAAGATTTGGACTCCATGTTTTGACTTACAACCTGATTACCCCAATTAGAACTGAATGTTTCCATGTCTACCAAGGGGGCAATTGCCCCTAACTCCTAAAAAAATCTCAAGTTACTCCATAATTTAACACATTACAAAACCCCCCTAATTTAAAGGAAACACCCGCTACTAACACCTAAAATAAGGAAAAAAGTTACTCCCAACTGAAAAGGGTCCAGACAATACCAATTGTATTTCATGATTTGTGCCTTGTCCCAATCCAATTTCACCCTTCTCAAGTCTCAACTATACCAATCGTATCTCAGGAGATTTTTTTCCTTTTGGCTTATCACAAATTTTTTATTTTTTTTACTTTATTACGACACTCAAATCCAAATTATTTCATTCTTAAAAAAAAAAAAAATTCAAGGCTAAAAAAGAAATAATTTAAAGGCTTAAATCAATGTGTCCTATAATAATAATAATAATAATAATAATAAAACACAACTCACATACTATATCTAAGAAAACCCACAATTTTATTTTATTTATCTTTTGACTTTTTCATGATTTTAAATTATGGGTTTTTGCTATAGACCCAAAATTTAAATACTTAGAACTTAGAAGACTAGAGAAATAAAGTTGCAATTAAGGCAATGGGGTGCATATATAATATATAGCTGGATTCAGATTCTCTAGGTTTTCTAGAGTATTCAACCAAATAGATTTCAAATGAGCTGAATCCTAAATAGCTTTGCAGGTATTAATTTACTATACTTTTAACATTTTAACGTTAATTGATTTTATTAATTTATTTAAAAGAATCATATTTGATGTTTAAAATTTATGCCTTTAGATTAATCTCTTACTTTTTATTAAATAAGAAGTGATTTTTTTTTTTTTTATGTTAATGATATGAAATAAAGAACAAACTACTTTGATTAACTATTTTTTTTTTGTTATTAATATTAATCAATATATTTTAAGTTAGTTTTGCTTATAATTTTTTTTAATCTTATTCCTCTAAACTAAAATACTAACTCTGCCAAGTATATTTGATTGAGTTATTTATTTATTATGATAAAAGGATCTTGGTCTGGGGCAGGTGGAAAACAAAATCCCAATTTTTTTTTGTTTATTTATGTTAATGATATGAAATAAAGAACAGACTACTTTGATTAACTTTTTTTTTTGTTATTAATATTAATCAATATATTTTAAGTTAGTTTTGCTTATAATTTTTTAATCTTATTCCCTAAACTAAAATACTAACTCTGCCAAGTATATTTGATTGAGTTATTTATTTATTATGATAAAAGGATGTTGGTCTGGGTGGGTGGAAATCAAAATTCCAAAATATATTGCCAAAACAAGTTTTGAAAATACAAAATTGAACATTCTTACCAAATAGACCCTAAAAAATAGACCCTCAAAAAAAAAAAAAAAAGACCCTAAAATAGTAAAATTCAAATTTAGCTTTTACTTTTACTTTTACTTTTATTTAAAAAAAATATAAATACACCAAGGATCTAAGTTGGCAATTATAAAAAAAGATTAGGAAAGTTAAGGAAAAGCCGAAAAAAAAAAAAAAACTCAAAAAAAAAAAAAAAACTCAAAAACTAGGGACTGCCCATAATATAATGAAAAGAAGTCAAACAAACAAACTGCTGCTGTTTTTGTTTCCCAGACGTGGGAATGAAGGAAAACATAAATCAGCGTTGTTTTGTCGAAACGTTTCTCTCTCTTTTTTGTTCTATTTAATGTTAAGAATAAAGCCTTTCACTTTGGACCACATGAGTGTGTTCAGCTGAAGCTAACTTCCAAAAACCTACGATTTCATCAAAGCCACTCAGATTCCAGTCCATTTCAGCATCTGGGTATGTCTCAAAATCTCTTTTTTCTCAATCAAATTCAAGCTCTCATGCTCTTGAAATTTTTGTGTTAAAGTCACCCACTTTCTGATCTTACAGTCACATTTCTCTCCCTCTCTCTCTCTCTCTCTCTCTCTCTCTCTATATATATATTTCTCTTCTCTTATCTCATTTCTGTCAGTGATATTTCGTTCTTTCTTTGAAATGCTATGGAATTTGGATCTGAACTGATTGTTCTTAGCCTTTTGTTTCTCTGTAATAGTGTGCCTTTTATTTTGCGGTACTAGAATACTGTTATAGTTGTTGGCAAACCTGGCAAAGAACTAAGAAGTGAACTTTGGTATCTACATAGACTACATTGTTTAGAAAAGTCTGAAACTTTGTTGATATTTTATTGATTTTTTGATACTATTGGATGATTTGGGTTTTCTTTGAAGATGGAATGATGGTTCTGTTTAATTTATTTGATTTAGATTTGTTGAAGTTTGAAAGATGTTGAGTGTGTGCTATTTTGTTTCTCAACAGATTGGTTATGGTGACTTGGATGTCTCACAAAAGTGTACTAGTCTTGGTATTGATGAGAGTCAAATTAATCATAGAATGGAAAAAAGCATCACAATTTATGAGGTGTTAA
>NW_027069758.1:862632-868437 GCF_002906115.3 Quercus suber | reverse complement strand
CTTGGATATCAAGAATGATTAATATAATTTATGAAAGAAATATGATTGAATGATTATGGAGTTAACTATATTTGTGTAATTAATTGTATTGGAGTGTACTTATATCAGTTATATATTTTTTAAATATGATCTCAAGCTCTTGGTTATCACAATATCTCAGTGCATGTGATAGATTTTATTACTTTGTAAGTGATAGATTTTATTGGTTTGGTATATAAATTATACCATGATATTGATTTTTTTTTTTCATATTAGGGAAGTTATCAATAGTTTTCTCGTGCATCACATGGGTTAACGACTAGTTAATATAAAAAAAGGAGGAGAAAATTTCATCAAGTTGGTTTTATAAAATTCAACAGAATATTTTCTTTCATTAAATCATGTGTATCTTTACAATTATATTATTTAAAATTAGACCAAATTTCAAAATTAACCCTAAGTTTCACTATGTTTCATTTCAGTACTGTAAGTTAGCATTCTCTCATTTTAGTTCTCTAAGTTTTAAACTTTCCAATTCAGTCTTCCATTAAGTAGACATCGATTGTTACCATTAAATCCCCCTTATCTAATATTTATTTTTTAATTTATTATTTATTTCTTAATTTATAAAAAAGTTAATTAATAAAAAAGTCCAGAAATTAAATTAAAAAAAAAATTGCCATACATGGTCCTCTTCCATGTAATAAAAAAAAAAAAAAAAAACCCTTCATTCCCAAAATCCCTACGAGAGAGAGAGAGAGGTCTATCTCCAAATTCTCTGGAGATTCTAGCATTTTGCCCCTATTTTGTAAAAAATTTGGCAATATGCTCTTGTTTCCAAACTATTTAGGTTCATGCCCCTGTTTTGAAACTCGATTTTCTCTAAATCAAGTTCAGTCCTATAGTGGCGTTTTAAGGAGCCCTATAGCGACGTTTTGAAACTTGATTTTCTCTAAATTGAGTTCCATGCAAGTTTTTTTTTTGAGCCTGTAGCGACGTTTTAAGGACCTATAGCGGCGTTGAACTCGATTTTGAGTAAATTGAGTTTCAAAACTGGGGCATGAACCTAAATAGTTTCAAAACAAAGGCATATTGCCAAATTTTTTACAAAATAGGGGCAAAATGCTAGAATTTCCCAAATTCTCTAGGAAACCTTAAAACAAATCTACTTCGGCAGCTCCAAGGAGGTATTTTCGGTGTCTTTGGCCACCCTTCGGCATCTCCAACCTTTACTCGGTTTGCTTGATTTTAGTAATTACCAAAATACTTGGATTCTATTATATTTTTGGTTCATAGGGGAAATTGATTTGAAAATAATGAAATGAAACAAATGGAAATTGAATTTTTTTTTTTAAACTTACCCAATCGAGTAGGGATTTTGGGGATGATGGGTTATTTTTTTATTTATTTATTTTTTTACTGGGGAGGGGACTGACTGTGTATGGCAATTTTTTATTATTCAAAATTTATGGAATTTTTTTTAATAAATAAAGAAGTAAATATGAAATTAGGGCAATACATTGTAGTTTTGGGAATTTAACAGTAAAAATGGATGTCTACTTAAAAGAAGACTAAATTGGGGAGTTTTAAAACTTAGAGGACTGAAATGAGAGATTGCAAACTTAGAGGACTAAATTAAAAAACAGTCAAATTTAGAGGGTGAGTTTTGGAATTCAACTTTAAAATTTAATATTCTTTAAACTTTTAAATCAAAATTTTTTTGGGGGTAACCTTGTCAATAACTCATGAAAATTTAACAAAATATGATTTTTATCTATTTTATTTTTTTGTCTAAATATGAAATTTGATAAATATGACAGTTTTTAATAAGCTTTTACTATGATTGAGCTTGTATATGGAACTATTTAAATTATACCATTTAATTAAAATATAATTTTGCAAGATTTTAATTAATGGTTTCAATACAAAATATAATTTAAAATTAATTAATTATATATATATATATATATATTTAATGTATAAAATTGTGAGGCTTTAAAAGTTGGGATCAGTTAGTAGGTGCACTTAGGGTATTCCTTAATGAACCATCTAAGGAAAATTTTGATACCATTATAAAAAAAAACTAGTTACTTTTTTACTTTTCAAATACAAAATTCAAAAAATATTTCCTAAACAAATGCTTTTAGGGCATCGTTATCAAAATCCTAAAAAGTTTGTCATTCTTAGAAGCTAACAAAAAGTCACAAGTTTTGATTTTATATATATTTTCTAATTATTAAATCTTGAAAGTTATAAAAGTTATTAATATTAGCTTTTATTATGACTGAGATTGTATATGAAATTATTTATTTTACCATTTAATAAAAATATGAAGGGTTTAAATATAAATCAGAATTTTAACTCAATTAAAAATATATACTTAAAACAATGATACGTAAAATTATGAAGTTTTAAAAAATTATGTGACAACATTAGAAGAAGTCAACAAAAAGTTAAATATTTTGGTTCCATTATTCTATATATATTCTCAACAGATTAAAAATTACTTTAGAGCAGAAAAAAAACTTTTTATTTTATTGATGAATATAAATAATTTTAGAAAAATTAATTATTTAAATTCAAATAAATTAAATATCAAATGTCACTATTATTTGCATCACCATATACTAATAACACAATAGAAATACAATAATGATGAAGGCTAAATTAAAATCTTTTCTTTTGCTTAGGGATGATAAAGTAGAACATGTTGCAAAGTTTTAATCAATCATAGCATATGTTCTTCTAATGGAAAAAAAAAATCCATACATTCTTATATTACTCATTCTCTAAATGCAAAATACAAAATAATTAAT
The DNA here is from genome assembly GCF_002906115.3 of Quercus suber. Lineage (NCBI taxonomy): Eukaryota > Viridiplantae > Streptophyta > Magnoliopsida > Fagales > Fagaceae > Quercus > Quercus suber. The sequence goes on along the minus strand of NW_027069758.1, from coordinate 865,642 downwards.
TATTTATTTTTTTGTTGATATAAGATAAAAATTATACTCTAGTCTAACCTAAGTGTATATGTGTGTGGAACTCTTTCCTATAGACTTGAACCCCGACCCTTACTCCCCACACCCCACAAGAATTTTGTATTTATGGAGAGACCATCACGTTAAAGGTGCATTGTGGTAAAATAATTTGTTTTTAAAAGATTAAGAGATTTCACTAAAATTATTTCCTAATATAGTTTTGGCAACATATGGTTTACATTCTCATAAAATTAATGATTTATATATAGAAAAAAAATATGAAAGAAAAAAAAAAGTGATACTAATAATTTTTATAATTCGAGAGTCACAACCTTGGGCAGGAAAGATATGAACACAAATCATCTTTTCCATTTTTTGTGTTATACTAATCACAACATGTCAAGTATTTCTTTTACTCTCCTTAAAAAAGAAAAAGAAAAAAAAAATCAGACACATGAGATATAGAACATACTCGAGTGTAATTGATCTACGTACAACTGGTGTTCTGATCAATATGTAGAAGTCAGAGCATAATTCATTTTCATTTCAACTAAACATCACACTAACAAAAACAAGTGGCCAATCTTCAGCCCTTGGCATAAAATAAACCATATCCTTTTTCATTTTTGAATCATAAAGAATTTTTATGCATCATCTGATATCGATGGTTTTCATCAATATGTACTAAGTCAATGGGCACATCACAAAAATTAAATGTGAGCTCTCAACATAGATACAATTACAACAACCCCTACTCACAAACACGCATGCATGCTGCATTAATTCATTCCAATCCACCAACCTCCGAAAAACAACCTAAATCTCTCTGAAATCCACACGGCCATAGGAAAATCCCCAATCCCCAAATCCTAATGCCTAAATTCTTTACTTGTTCATAGATCCCACCTCCACTCCTCCTTTCTCTTTGGTTTCCAAGAAAACTACCTAGCGCCACCTAGAAGCTGAAATTGTTTGATATTTATCACAAATAGCCACCATAATGGGTAATTATTGAGTACTCTCGGAGTACCATAAATGCGTACTCCCTCCCTCACATAAATTGTGGGTCCCACGGGACCCACAATTGATTCATGTGAGAGGAGGGAGTACGCATTTATGGTACTCTCAAAGTATTCAATAATTTTCCTACCATAATGTGCTAAAATGCCAGCCTTTTTGATACTAATTAAAATCATTATTAGAGTTGTAAATGTTTTTTTTTTTTGGAGAGAGTATTAGAGTTGTAAATGAATCAAGCTATTTACGAACAATTTGTGCTTGGCTTGAGAAAATGTTTATTCATGTTTGTTTGTTTAGCAAATAAGTCAAACTCAAGCCTAATTTTAGAATTGACTATTAAAGGAGTCAAATTCAAACATAATAATGTGTTTATGAACATGAGACTTGATTTAACTATTATAATATTATATTTAGTAACTACATGTCTAAAAATATACTTATAAAGATTTGAGATTGGATTATATAAGTTTTTAAGTCGGTTAATATGATATCTAATTATTATTTGTAATTTATTGATAATATTAAACAGTTTATCATAGTAAAAATTCATAGATTATTTGTGAAGAGGTAAATAAATTTAGTCATAATTTTACAATATACATGAAAAGAATAAGTTAATCTAGCTCATGAACAAGCTTGAACATGTTCAAAAAGAAAATAAATTAAACTTAAACATGTAATCTTGTTTGGCAATGAGATTACATTTGAATTGTGTTCAAAACAAAATTAAACAAATAAATTTGAATTTTTAATACTTGAAGGCTCAACTAGTTTGTAGCCCTAACCATTATTGTGAATTGTCATTGTGAACCCGTGAAGTGCCTTTACCCGAAAGCAACCGGCCACCCATAAGTATTTGTATCAAACCACATTATTTGTATCAAACTACATGACCGAAGAAAAAGAAAAGAGGAATGAAGAAAAAGAGAAGGAAAAAAAAGAAAGAAATAAAAGACTCGGGCAATCTGTAGATTTAAATGATAACCCATGGGTATTATGGAAACTTTAATGTCTTTACAGAGGCAAAATATAGTTCTAGAGAGGAGAGTAAAAAAAAAAAAAAAATTTAAGGGTAAAATGTTGTTTGCATTGATAAGATAAGGATAAAATAAGAATGTTGTTACTTGATCAAGGTTAGATTAGTTTGATGTTAAGTCAAAATTAGTTTTTGAAAATACTGACATTTTAGTTGAAATTTGGAGTAAAGTATCAATTCCAGAGACTTTAAGAAAGGTCAGTGTAACTTGTTTTATAACATAATTAAGTTATGCCAAAGGCCTTGTAATTGAATTGACACTTCTTCATGCATAGAGTGCTTGGGAGTCTAGGAGGGAAAGGGGTCGAGCTGTAGAGTTAGCAGCATGTTGTAATTATCTCTAAAAAAAAAAAATAAATAATTAGGTTCCAATTCATAGTTTAAAGCTTTTACATTAATTGGTGTCCAAATCAAGGGAGTCAATACCGTACCGGAGGCTGTACCGGTTTGCCCAGCGGTACGGTATATTTCGGATACCGGTCAATACCGGTGTACCGTTTCGGATTTACCGCTATTTTTTATATTTATAAATAAATAAATAAATAAATATATATATATATATGGCTAGGTTTAGTTTATATACCTAGGGTAAAAACATAAAACCCTAAACGTTTAATGAAGTAGGGCTGAGTTGGAAATTCTGCAGAAAAGTCAACCTGTGCGATTTTCGATCGATCGAGTCTATTCTTCGATCGATCGAGCCAGGCCAAAAGTCCCAAGTACTTCTGCAGCCACTCGATTCCAACTTTACAATATTAAACCAACTTTGAGCAAGTCTAAATAAGACTAAATACAATGTTTTGATCATGGTTTGCCAACATTACAAATTAGAGTTCTAAATACATAAAATCCTAAGACCTTAGAACCTAACAATAATATATATACACACACATACATAATATATATATATATATATATATATATATATTATATATATAATATTTATAT
>NW_027069758.1:797699-857349 GCF_002906115.3 Quercus suber | reverse complement strand
TACAAAAGGACTACAAGCTCCCCGCTCGACTTCCTAATGCTACCCACCAGTAGAACTTCCTGACACGACCACGCGCAGGCTCCGAATCCACGGACTACTTCTTTCTTGAATTCCTCAATCAACTACAAGCTCCCCGCTTGCTTTTCTTTTAAGTTCCAATGGTTGCAACAGTAATGATCTTCAAGATGTTGAAATCATCTCTACCATGAAAACCCTAAGTTTTGTGTAAAGGAAAGCTCCTCAAAGATCTCACAAGAGATTCACACAAAATAGCAATGTATGAGCAACAAAGCAATATGGACCACCTTCAAAAACGTGGCTAGGGTTTAGTTTATATACCTAGGGTAAAAACATAAAACCCTAAACGTTTAATGAAGTAGGGCTGAGTTGGAAATTCTGCAGAAAAGTCAACCTGTGCGATTTTCGATCGATCGAGTCTATTCTTCGATCGATCGAGCCAGGCCAAAAGTCCCAAGTACTTCTGCAGCCACTCGATTCCAACTTTACAATATTAAACCAACTTTGAGCAAGTCTAAATAAGACTAAATACAATGTTTTGATCATGGTTTGCCAACATTACAAATTAGAGTTCTAAATACATAAAATCCTAAGACCTTAGAACCTAACAAACTCCCCTTTGGCAATCCGTGACAAAACCCTAATTAACAGCTCAAAGTTTTTACAAATGAAAAGCCCTTTACAAAGATAAGCTCATAAAATTCAATTCAGCCTAACTACTATCCAGCAGTTGCAAGTGTAGACAGCAGCTTAGTTGAATCAGACCTGTATATCCTGAAATACTCAACAAACGCATAAACGCATGTGTGACAGTAAAGAGTAAACAACAGGTATAACATTCTTGTAAAGATTCACACAACACAAAATAAAGACATATACGAAGAATGATCAACTCAATCAATAATAAATCATACGCAGTGAATCACAAAGCAACAAGAATCAATAAAAATAACATGTATATCAATCAATGTTACTCCCCCTAACATAAATATCCCCAAAAATGATATACAAAGTGAAGCACCTAGATACATCTAAAAACTCCACAAGCTCCTCTAAAACAAAAAATCTCCCTAACTACAAAAACTCACTAAAACTCCATAAGCTAATAAAACTCCACAGCTCCTCTAAAACAAAAAATCTCCCCCTAACTACAAAAACTCCACTACCAAGTCAAACTCCACTCCCCTTTTTGTGACGGAATGCAAAGGGCAATCACAAGTTGCCATCAAAAGGAGGTGGTGAGAGGTGGAAGACGCGCAAAATCAGTCGGAGCCTGCGCGTGGTCGTGTCAGGAAGTTCTACTGGTGGGTAGCATTAGGAAGTCGAGCGGGGAGCTTGTAGTCCTTTTGTAAGAACTTCAATTCTTTCATAGTGAATTCTGTTATGCCTTGAGGATCGGTGGGTCAAATCCTCCCCAGGTTTTTACCGTGTGGTTTCCTGGGTGATCATATCTTGTGTTATTTATTTTCCGCTGCATTATTATTCTTGATATGATTGTTTGGATTGTTTTAACCTAGAATTGCTTAATTTGACTAAGTAACAACTTGGCTAATTAATCTAAGCTACGCAATCTGGTTGTTTAAGGGGTCTAAATAACCTGTCAATTATAATAAATATAAAAGTTTACCATAAAACATTTCCTCAATTCAAAACTAATTATTCATAATTTTAGACTTTAGTATCAATTAAAAGAAAAAAAAAACGCACAATATAAAAAATAGAAAACTTAAAAGTTACCATTGCATATTAAGAAAACAAATAATACTAATAAGTTAATGCAAATAAGTTAGCATTCTACCCTAACAAAAATTCAAAAATTACAAAACTTAAAAAAAAAAAAAAAAAAAAAACTTTTTTCTGTACCGGCCGGTATTGCCCGAAATTGGCCGGTTGGCCGGTACGGCCGGTATTTAAACCGGTACGAAACGTTAATGTTTCGATACCAGTATGCAACCGGTACAGTACGTACCGGCTGGTACCAGTACGGTATCGACTTCCTTGGTCCAAATAGGTTATTAAGATATCACTTGGATTTTTTTTCCAAGGTGTTATCTTCTCAACACGTGCTTTTTCTTGCATGGCTTTTCCTTATCACTCTATATATAAGCACCAAACTTGCCGTGGAATATATATATTTTGAAACACATTTGAATGTAGGTGAAAACATTTTTTTTTGTTTGTTATTATTTAAAAAAAACATAGCTAGCTGTTCTAAAGGGATAAATTTTGAAATGTTGCCAGTGATGTTATTGCTTTTATTTATTTATTTAAATTTTAGAATTATATATATGGGACTAATTTTGATTAATGTATCCTGATTCCTTTCAGTTATCCAACTATATATATATATATATATATGAAAGCTAATGACGCTTTCATCTTGATAATTTTGAGAGAACATCTAGAGATTATCATTTTGAGTCTTGGAGAGATGAATCTAAATTACTCGTCATATTATATAATTTCCCCACAAGAAGAAGCTTTGTTTATGTCAATGCATGAACAATGCACATTCTTGTTTGTATATATAAGCCAACCCCATATTGATTTTTCCCTCGAGACAAAGAGGAACCACTAATTTAAGGATTAAAATGGCTTTCTATCATTCCCTTTTCCTTCCTCTTCCTTTCTATATTGAACTTTTGGAGAGACACAAACAATCAGCATGTCGTCAAAGTAGCTAGGTTAGCAATAAGATTGTTTCTTTAGGAACCTGGTAAGAACAAGTAGTTGTGTAGGCCTTTCTTAAAGAATATGACACTGGCAGAGGATCTTAAACTGCAGGAGACACCAAACAGTTCTAAAAATGTGGTCATAGTGATGGATGGGATGCAAGAGTTCACAACTGAGCCTTTAGAATGGGCCCTCAAGAATGTTATCGAGGAAGGTTGTATCGTCACTCTTCTTGGCATCATGCCATGGCTTAACATTCGGCGTAAGTGTATCTTTCATCTATCTTATATATTTATGCAAAATGATTCATTTCAATGAGCGATGCTTATCTCCTTAAATGTTACTTTGTTTAGTTTGTGTTAAAAATAAAGGAGAAATAGAAAAATTGCAGTTTGCAGAAGCAAGGGAGAGAAGGAAAGAGAGTACATAAGTTTTATGCAGTTCGATTTGACGCTTTGCATCCATGACAGGGACAGACCCAGGATTATAAACTAGAGGGGGCCGGAGTATAAAGGAAAAAAAAATCCAAATAGGCATCTATATAGTATTAAAAAATTATAAATATACAAAATCTTTGTTTCTAAATACATTAAGATGCAATCATTTACCAACAAAGATAAAAACAAAAACAAAATAATGTATTTTTTTAATACTAGGCTGGCTAGGAATTTTTTTTTTTTTTTTGGTTGAGCTTAGAGCATTCACAGTGGTGATGCTAAAAATTTTAGCTTTTAGCATCTCAACAAGCTACTTTATTTATTTTACCACCCCACTTTACAATACACCTAATATCAAATATATATATATATTTTTTTTTAGCATTAGGAAGTCGAGCGGGGAGCTTGTAGTCCTTTTGTACGAACTTCAATTCTTTCATAGTGAATTTAGGTTAGCCTTGAGGATCGGTGGGTCAAATCCTCCCCAGGTTTTTACCGTGTGGTTTCCTGGGTGATCATATCTTGTGTTATTTATTTTCCGCTGCTTTATATTCTTGATATGATTGTTTGGATTGTTTTAACCTAGAATTGCTTAATTTGACTAAGTAACAACTTGGCTAATTAATCTAGGCTACGCAATCTGTGTGTTTAAGGGGTCTAAATTTCCAACATTTTCTAAATTAGGTTAATTGTGGAATTTCAACTTAGTTGTCAATTAAAATTGTTATAATTAGAAACCCCTCCTTTAATTTCTAGCCTTCAAATCAATTTGGAGAAATCCTAGCTTTACATGTTTTGCTTTTCCAACACGAAAAATGACCTAATTTTTTTAGTCAAATTTTATTTAAAAAAGCAAATTTTAATTAAATTGTAGTTAGTATTCTTTTCAAATACATTCACTCAAACTCTTTTAAAAATATCAATTTAAAACACGCATCTTAAAAATTGATAGAATTTGGCAACAAATTTAATTGTAACTGATCGATGACTATAACTCCACTTAAGAATCTAATATGACTATATATATTTTGAAAATCCATGCGGGACATTATGCAAGTCATCATACTTGAAAGGCTTAGGAGTACATATTGAAAATGGATTATTTTGGTACATGACTGGGAAAGAACTGGAATGAAAAAGAAGGTAATAACTCTCACTGTGGATTTTAGGGATTGCATTTGTATCACCAATGGAGTGACACTCGTGGGATATCTTTAACTTATGTAGTTTGGTGAGCTGTGTTGCGTACATGCTAAACATCATTCTGCTTTTCTTCCTCATAAAGTCTTCTCAACTTCTTCAAATATTCATCGAAGTTGGATCTCAAACACTTTACTAGAGTCATATGAGGAAAGAATAATATGTTATTGTTTCCAAAAGTAAAAAGCGAAAAAAATATATTAAAAATAAAATAATGAAACTTTCTATTAAATTTTATGAAAGTTTTAATAATAGAGTCTCATGTAGGAATTTTTTTTTTTTTTTAAATTTATTAAAAAATTAGTAATATAATAGAGGTCCATGTAAAGTAAATTACCTTAATAATTTACTTTAATAACGTGTTGTTTTACCTACACGAAAAAATTTAAATATATATATTATATAATTTAAACTGTTGACATTTTTTGTGTGTATTCATAACATTTATGATTCAAATTTCTCATCCCTCATTATAATTATCGAATCATTAACAAAAAAAAAAAAAAAGTATAGTTTATTGAAACAAAATTATAAGTTAATACTTAAAAAGACAAAAAGACTAATATTAAGGCTTTTTTTCCCCGAAATGACTAATATTAGGATGTAATTTAATTAAGTAAAATAACGCAATTTTTTGATTATCTTTGGCACATAGTGGACAACGATGGCATTTTTTTTTCTATTATACTAAAGGGAAAAACAATCTATTTAATTTTGAGGGTTGTTTTATTTATATAAAATAATATAATAAGATTAAATTTCTACTCATTTCATTAAAAAAAAAATGGAAGTAATCTATTTAGTTAAATAAGGGGCATGAAAAAAAGAAAAAAAAAAAAGAAAAAGAGAAGAAAAAACTTGACACAGGTTTTTGTGGGCTAGGGTTGAGTCTTAGCATGTTTAGGTCATAAACGGGTCACCCAAAACAACACGATAAAAACAGGTCATAAGTAGGTCAACCCGTGACTCACATAGACATGTTTGATATGCAATATATTTGTGTCAAGCCAATAACCCATTTAACACAACATATTTAACTCGTATAACAAATAATATTCATTTTATTTAAATTTGTCAAATACCTTTTATAGCCACCTATATTTTAAACTTAAAGAAAAAGTAAGTATTACAAACTTATAAGGGATATAATTGGAAATTGAAACTTTACAAACCCTAAATCCTAAATCTACATCCTAAATCTCTAAACCTTCTTATATATTTGTAAAGAACTTATTTCTAGATGGATATTTAGTGTTTGTTGAAATATATTATTTTGAATGTGGGTTGAAGACTTGAAGTATATACAACTTTTGGGATGTAAAAATATTTATTTCTAGATAGATGTTATATTTATATTTGCAAGTTGAAATGGGTTGGATCACATTCATGTCAACCCAACATGACTCGTTTATTAAGCGTGTCAAATGGGTTGGAGTCAAGTCAACCGCTTATTAACAAGTCGGGTTAGAGTTAAAAAATCATAACGATTATTAAATAAGTCAAGTTCGGGTTGAGTTATTTAGTCTAATACCCCTACTTGAACAACACGAACTTAACAGCTAACCCAAATTGACATCCTTACATATATCCGCGAAAAACAAATCATGGAATCAAACTANAAAGAAAATTTCAGCCATTCTCCCTTTAAATTCTCAAGCAAAAAAAAAAAAAAAAATGTTTTACAGAATATTCAAGGTATTTATCAAACTTCGTTGGTCAGACCAAAAACACACACAATAACACGTACAGTGTTTAGCAAAGAGTAACTTGTGCAGTGTGTGCAACTAGCAAATGCTTGAGATACTTAGTGTTTGGTGTCATTATTGCTATGCCACATTTGTCATCACTACTTGCATTCTTATGCTTGTTACGTTGATGATTTATGTGGCATATCGATATTTTCATACTAGGGTTGGTGTGGGGTTCGTACAATCATTTTTTATGATGTGTCTCATGCTCCTTATAACAGGGAGACATGTTGTATTTGTCTTTGTAACTCTATTTAAGGAGATCAATTAGCAAGTCTTCAACCATGTAAGCATGTGTTCCACTAAAGTGACCACTTCATGAACAAGAGATTCTAAAAAAAGAAGGTTACAAATCATTGGTTATTTTTGCAACATATAAATCGTCGCAATGATTTATTGCAACGATTTATACATTGCAACACATTTACTTTGAAAATCTCCTTGCCATAGGTTATTTTTTTATTAATCAAAACAATAGGTTTGTAATTCTATTTAAGGACATCATAATTAGCAAGTCTTCAACCATGTAAGCATGTGTTCCACTGAAGTGACCACTTCATGAACAAGAGATTCTAAAAAAAGAAGGTTACAAATCATTGGTTATTTTTGCAACATATAAATCGTCGCAATGATTTATTGCAACGATTTATACATTGCAACAATTTACTTTGAAAATCTCCTTGCCATAGGTTATTTTTTTATTAATCAAAACAATAGGTTTGTGCAACAATAGATTTTTGTTGCAATAAATTTGATATATTGCAACAATTTACTTTGAAAATCTCGTTGCAATAGTTTTTTTTTTTATTTAAAAAAGGTAATATGCTTATGCAACACTACATTTTCGTTGCAATAAATTCCATATAATGCAATGATTTATATATTGCAACGATTTACTTTGAAAATCTAGTTGCAATAAGTTATTTTTTTGTTAAAAAAAAGTATATGTTTTTGCAACACTATATTTTCGTTGCAAAAAATTCCATATATTGCAACAATTTACTTTGAAAATCTCGTTGCAATAGGTTATTTTTTTTATTAAAAAAGCAATAGGTTTGTGCATCACTAGATTTTCGTTGCAAAAAATTCCAAACATTGCAGCAATTTACTTTGCAAAGATTTACTTTGAAATTGCCTCATATCATGTACAAAAGTCTGAATGAAATATTAATATTCTTTTTGCAGAGATTCTTTCATGGATGATGTCTACATTTCAAGTCCTATCAAGCGTGATCCAAGCATACTTAGTGTTTGGTGTTAGTACTACTACGCCACATTTGTCATCACTGCTTGCATTTTCATGCTTGTTATGTTGATGATTTATGTGGCATATCGATATCGACATAGTTGGGTTGGTGTGGGGGTTCGTACAATCAATTTTACGATATGTCTCATGTTTCTTATAACATGGAGACATGTTGTATTTGTCTTTGTAACTTTATTTACGGAGATCAATTAGCAAGTGTTCAACCATGTAAGCACGTGTTCCACCGAAGTGACCTCTTCATGAACAAGAGATTCTAAAAAAAGAAGGTTACAAAAATTGGTTATTTTTGCAATATATAAATCGTTGCAACGATTTATTACAATGATTTATACATTGCAACAATTTACTTTGAAAATCTCGTTGCCATAGGTTATTTTTTTATTAATCAAAGCAATTGTTTTGTGCAACACTAGATTTTTGTTGCAATAAATTCCATATATTGCAACAATTTACTATGAAAATCTCGTTGCAATAGGTTATTTTTTTATTAAAAAGTGTAATATGTTTATGCAACACTAGATTTTCGTTGCAATAAATTCCATATATTTGAACGATTTATATATTGCAATGATTTACTTTGAAAATCTTGTTGCAATTGGTTATTTTTTTGTTAAAAAAAAGTAATATGTTTATGCAACACTAGATTTTCGTTGCAATAAATTTCATATATTGTAACGATTTACTTTGAAAATCTCGTTGCAATAGGTGATTTTTTTATAATAAAAGCAATAAGTTGTGCATCACTTGATTTTCGTTGCAACAAATTCCACATATTGTAAACAATTTACTTTGCAACGATTTACTTTGAAATTGTCTCGTATCATGTACATAAGTCTGAATGAAATATTAATATTCTTTTTGCAGAGATTCTTTCATGGATGCTATCTTTATTTCAAGTCCTATCAAGCGTGATACAAGCATACTTAGTGTTAGTGTCAGTATTGCTAAGCCACATTTGTCATCACTGCTTGCATTTTTACGCTTTTATGTTAATGAATTATGTGGCATATTGATATCGACATACTAGGGTTGGTGGGGGGGTTCGTACAATCGTTTTTTACGATGTGTCTCATGTTCCTTATAACATGGAGACTTGTTGTATTTGTCTTTGTAACTTCAATTACGGAGATCAATTAGCAAGTCTTCAACCATGTAAGCACATGTTCCACCGAAGTGACCTCTTCATGAACAAGAGATTCTAAAAAAAGTAGGTTACAAAACAATTGTTATTTCTGCATTATATCAATCGTTGCTACGATTTATTGCAACTATTTATATATTGCAACGACTTACTTTGAAAATCTCATTGCAATAGGTTATTTTTTTATTCAAAAAAAGTAATATGTTTATATAACACTTAGATTTTCGTTGCAATAAATTCCATATATTGCAATGATGTACATATTAAAATGATTTACTTTGAAAATCTCATTGCAATAGTTATTTTTTTTATTAAAAAAAGCAATGGGTGCGTGCATCGCTAGATTTTCGTTGCAATAAATTACATATATTGCAACAATTTACTTTGCAACGATTTACTCTGAAATTGTCTCATATCATGTACTTAAGTCTGAATGAAATATTAATATTCTTTTTGTAGAGATTTTGTCATGAATGATGTCTTTATTTCAAGTCCTATCAGGTGTGATCCAAGCATACTTAGTGTGTGGTGTCATTATTGCAATGCCACATTTGTCGTCACTGCTTGCATTCTTATGATTGTTACGTTGATGATTTATGTGGGATATCGATATTGACATACTAGGGTTGGGGTGGGGGTTCGTTCAATCATTTTTTACAATGTGTCTCACGCTCCATATAATAGGGAGACATGTTGTATTTGTCTTTGTAACTTTATTTTATGGAGATCAGTTAGCAAGTCTTCAACCATGTAAGCACGTGTTCCACCGAAGTGACCTCTTCATGAACAAGAGATTCTAAAAAAAGTAGGTCACAAAACATTGTTATTTTTGCAATATATAATTGTTGCAATGATTTATTGCAACGATTTGTACATTGCAACGATTTACTTTGTAAATCTTGCTGCCATAGGATATTTTTTTATTAATTAAAGCAATTGGTTTGTACAACACTAGATTTTTGTTGCAATAAATTCCATATATTGCAACAATTTACTTTGAAAATCTCGTTGCAATAGGTTATTTTTTTATTAAAAAAATTTAATATGTTTATGCAACACTAGATTTTTGTTGCAATAATTCCATCTCTTGCAACGATTTATGTATTGCAACGATTTACTTTGAAAATTTTATTTGCAATAGGTTATTTTTTTGGTCAAAAAAAGTAATATGTTTATGCAACACTAGATTTTCGTTGCAATAAATTCCATATAATGCAACGATTTACATTGAAAATCTCGTTGCAATAGGTTATTTTTTTATTAAAAAAAGCAATAGGTTTGTGCATCACTAGATTTTCGTTGCAACAAATTCCATATATTGCAACAATTTACTTTGCAACGATTTACTTTGAAATTGTCTCATATCATGTACATAAGTTTGAATGAAATATTAATATTCTTTTTTCAGAGATTCTTTCATGGATGATGTCTTTATTTCAAGTCCTATCAAGCGTGATCCTAGCATTCTTAGTGTTTGGTGTCAGTATTGCTATGCCAGATTTGTCATCGCTGCTTGCATTTTTATGCTTGTTATGTTGATGATTTATATGGCATATTGATATCGACGTAATAGGGTTGGTGTGGGGGTTCATACAATCATTTTTTACTATATGTCCCATGTTCCTTATAACATGGAGACACGTTGTATTTGTCTTTGTAAATTTATTTACGGAGATCAATTAGCAAGTCGTCAACCATGTAAGCACGTGTTCCACCGAAGTGACCTCTTCATGAGCAAGAGATTCTAAAAAAAGAAGGTTACAAAACATTGGTTATTTGTGCATTATGTAAATCGTTGCAACAATTTATATATTGCAACGATTTACTCTGAAAATCTCGTTGCAAAAGGTTTTTTTTTTTATAAAAAAAGTAATATGTTTATGCAACACTAGATTTTCGTTGCAATAAATTCAATATATTGGAACGATTTATATATTAAAACGATTTACTTTGAAAATCTCGTTGTAATAGGTTATTCTTTATTAAAAAAAGCAATAGGTGTGCGCATCGCTAGATTTTCATTGCAAAAAATTCCATATATTGCAACAATTTACTTTGCAACGATTTACTTTGAAATTGTCTCATATCATGGACATAAGTCTAAATGAAATATTAATATTCTTTTTGCTGAGATTTTGTCATGGATGATGTCTTCATTTCAAGTCCTGTCAAGTGTGATCCAAGCATACTTAGTGTTTGGTGTCATTATTGCTATGCCACATTTGTCATCACTGCTTGCATTCTTATGATTGTTACGTTGATGATTTATGTGGCATATCGATAACGACATACTAGGGTTGGTGTGTGGGTTCGTTCAATCATTTTTTACAATGTGTTTCATGCTCCTTATAACAGGGAGACATGTTGTATTTGTCTTTGTAACTTTATTTATGGGGATCAATTAGCAAGTCTTCAACCATGTAAGCACGTGTTCCACCGAAGTGACCTCTTCATGAACAGGAGACTCTAAAAAAAGAAGTTTACAAAACATTGGTTATTTTTGCAATATATAAATCGTTGCAACGATTTATTGCAACGATTGATACATTGCAACGGTTTACTTTGAAAATCTCTTTGCCATAAGTTATTTTTTTATTAATTAAAGCAATTGGTTTGTACAACACTAGATTTTTGTTGCAATAAATTCCATCCATATATTGCAACAATTTACTTTGAAAATCTCGTTGCAATAGGTTATTTTTTATTAAAAAAATGTAATATGTTTATGCAACACTAGATTTTCGTTGCAATAAATTCCATATATTGCAACGATTTATATATTGCAACGATTTACTTTGAAAATCTCGTTGCAATAGGTCATTTTTTTCTTAAAAAAAAGTAATATGTTTATGCAAAACTAGATTTTCGTTGCAATAAATTCCATGTATTGCAATGATTTACTTTGAAAATCTCGTTGCAACAGGTTTTTTTTATTATTAATAAAAGCAATAGGTTTGTGCATCTCTTGATTTTCTTTGCAACAAATTCCACATATTGCAACAATTTACTTTGCAATGATTTACTTTGAAATTGTCTCATATCATGTACATAAGACTGAATGAAATATTAATATTCTCTTTGCAGAGATTCTTTCAGGGATGATGTCTTTATTTGAAGTCCTATCAAGCGTGATCCAAGCATAGTTAGTGTTTGGTGTCAGTGTTGCTATGCCACATTTGTCATCGCTGCTTGCATTTTTGTGCTTGTTATATTGATGATTTATGTGGCATATCGATATCGACATACTAGGGTTGGTGTGGGGGTTCGTACAATCATTTTTTATGATACGTCTCATGTTCCTTATAACATGGAGACATGTTGTATTTGTTTTTGTAACTTTATTTATGGAGATCAATTAGCAAGTCTTCAACCATGTAAGCACGTGTTCCATTGAAGTGACCTCTTCATGAACAAGAGATTCTAAAAAAAGAAGGTTACAAAACATTGGTTATTTTTGCATTATATAAATCGTTGCAACGATTTATTGCTACGATTTATAAATTGCAATGATTTACTTTGAAAATCTCATTGCAATAGGTTATTTTTTTATTAAAAGAAGTAATATGTTTATGCAACACTAGATTTTCGTTGCAATATATTCCATATATTGCAACGATTTATATATTAAAGCGATTTATTTTGAAAATCTCATTGCAATAGGTTATTTTTTAATTAAAAAAAGCAATAGGTGTGTGCATCGCTAGATTTTCGTTGCAATAAATTCCATATATTGCAACAATTTACTTTGTAACGATTTACTTTGAAATTGTCTCACATCATGTACATAAGTATGAATGAAATATTAATATTTTTTTTCAGAGATTTTGTCATAGAAGATGTCTTTATTTCAAGTCCTATCAAGCGTGATCCAAGCATACTTAGTGTTTGGTGTCATTATTGCTATGCCACATTTGTCATCACTGCTTTCATTCTTCTGATTGTTACGTTGATGATTTATGTGGCATATCGATATCGACATACTAGGGTTGGTGTGGGGGTTCCTTCAATCATTTTTTACGATGTGTCTCATGCTCCTTATAATAGGGAGACATGTTGTATTTGTCTTTGTAACTTTGTTTATGGAGATCAATTAGAAAGTCTTCAACCATGTAAGCACGTGTTCCACCGAAGTGACCTCTTCATGAACAAGAGATTCTAAAAAAAAGAAGGTTACAAAACATTGGTTTTTTTTGCAATATATAAGTTGTTGCAACGTTTATACATTGCAACGATTTACTGTGAAAATCTCTTTGCCATAGGTTATTTTTTTATTAATTAAAGCAATTGGTTTGTACAACACTAGATTTTTGTTATAATAAATTCCATATATTGCAACAATTTACGTTGAAAATCTTGTTGCAATAGGTTATTTTTTTATTTAAAAAAATGTAATATGTTTATGCAACACTAGATTTTCGTTGCAATAAATTTCATATATTTGAACGATTTATATATTGCAACGATTTACTTTGAAAATCTCGTTGCAATAGGTTATGTTTTTGTTAAAAAAAGTAATATGGTTATGCAACCCTAGATTTTCGTTGCAATAAATTCCATATATTGCAACGATTTACTTTGAAAATCTCGTTGCAATAGGTTATTTTTTTATTAAAAAAAGCAATAGGTTTGTGCATCACTAGATTTTTATTGCAATAAATTCCATTTATTGCAACAATTTACTTTGCAATGATTTATTTTGAAATTGTCTCATATCATGTACATAAGTCTGAATGAAATATTAATATTCTTTTTGCAAAGATTCTTTCATGGATGATGTCTTTATTTCAAGTCCTATCAAGCATCATCCTAGCATACTTAGTGTTTGGTGTCAGTATTGCTATGCCACATTTGTCATCGCTGCTTGCATTTTTATGCTTGTTATGTTGATGATTTATGTGGCTAATCGATATCGACATACTAGGGTTGGTGTGGGGATTCATACAATCATTTTTTATGATATGTCTCATGTTCCTTATAACATGGAGACGTGTTGTATTTGTCTTTGTAACTTTATTTACGGAGATCAATTAGAAAGTCTTCAACCATGTAAGCATGTGTTCCACCGAAGTGACCTCTTCATGAACCAGAGATTCTAAAAAAAGAAGTTTACAAAACATTGGTTATTTTTGTATTATATAAATCGTTGCAACGATTTATTGCAACGATTTATATATTGCAACGATTTAATTTGAAAATCTCGTTGCAATAGCTTATTTTTTTATTAAAAAAAAGTAATATGTTTATGCAACACTAGATTTTTGTTGCAATAAATTGCATATATTGCAACGATTAATATATTAAAACGATTTACTTTGAAAATCTCGTTGCAATAGGTTATTTTTTTATTAGAAAAAGCAATAGGTGTGCGCATCGCTAGATTTTCGTTGCAATAAATTCCATATATTGCAACAATTTACTTTGCAACGATGTACTTTGAAATTGTCTCATGTACGTAAGTCTGAATGAAATATTAATATTCTTTTTGCTGAGATTTTGTCATGGATGATGTCTTTATTTCATGTCCTATCAAGCGTGATCCAAGCATACTTAGTGTTTGGTGTCATTATTGCTATGCCATATTTGTCATCACTGCTTGCATTCTTATGATTGTTACGTTGATGATTTATGTGGCATATCGATATCGACATACTAGGGTTGGTGTGGGGTTCGTTTAATCATTTTTTACAATGTGTCCCATGCTCCTTATAACAGGGAGACATGTTGTATTCGTCTTTGTAACTTTATTTATGGAGATCAATTAGCTATTCTTCAACCATGTAAGCACGTGTTCCACCGAAGTGACCTCTTCATGAACAGGAGATTTTAAAAAAAGAAGGTTACAAAACATTTGTTATTTTTGCAATATATAAATCATTGCAATGATTTATTGCAACGATTTATACATTGCAACGATCTACTTTGAAAATCTCGTTCCCAGAGGTTATTTTTTTATTAATTAAAGCAATTGGTTTGTACAACACTAGATTTTTGTTGGAATAAATTCCATATATTGCAACAATTTACTTTGAAAATCTCGTTGCAATAGGTTTTTTTTATTAAAAAAATGTAATATATTATGCAACACTAGATTTTCGTTGCAATAAATTCCATATATTGCAACTATTTACTTTGCAACAATTTACTTTGAAATTGTCTCATGTCATGTGCATAAGTCTGATCTAAAAATCTATATTACAAAAACTCTATAGCTATAGTTAGGGATGCACCCACGTTAGGGCCTAAAGGGGCCTAGCCCCTTTAGATTTCAAAAAAGAAAAATAAATAGTAGTAGTGTAGTCAATGAGTCAATTCTACAATGTTTTCTCTGTACACATGAATACTTGTTAGAGCCATCAAGTAGTAGGCTAGTTTCAATTTGAATTTATTCCAAACCACATATTTTGTTGCTCTTGGAATATATAAATGAAGGGAAATGCTAACGATTGCCTTTAGAGTATTAGTTAACAATCCATTTTAAAAAATTTTGACATCACTTTTATGAAAAAAAAAAAAAAAAGCTATTAAAACATTAATTGTTTTTTTTTTCTTTTCTTATAAAAACTTTTTTTAACTGGATTGTTAACCAATACTCTAAGGGCACTCGTTAGCATGACCCAAAAATGAATGTGCCCCTAATTGACTTGGGACTTTGTGTGTGTAGTTAGGGAGTTAATACCATACCGAAAACTGTGTAGGCCATTTACAATTAAATTTAATGTTGATGTTAGGCTGGTCCTTAATTAATGAAATTGTCTCATATCATGTACAAAAGTCTGAATGAAATATTAATATTCTTTTTGCAGAGATTCTGTCATGGATGATGTCGTTATTTCAAGTCCTATCAAGCGTGATCCAAGCATACTTAGTGTTTGGTGTCAGTATTGCGATGCCACATTTGTCATCACTGCTTGCATTCTTATGCTTGTTACGTTGATGATTTATGTGGCATATCGATATCGACATACTAGGGTTGGTGTGGGGGTTCGTACAATCATTTTTTACGATGTGTCTCATGTTTCTTATAACATGGAGACATGTTGTATTTGTCTTTGTAACTTTATTTATGGAGATCAATCAGCAAGTCTTCAACCATGTAAGCATGTGTTCCACCGAAGTGACCTCTTCATGAACAAGAGATTCTAAAAAAAGAAGGTTACAAAACATTGGTTATTTTTGCAATATATAAATCGTTGCAACGATTTGTTGCAATGATTTATATATTGCAACGATTTACTTTGAAAATCTCGTTGCAATAGATTATTTTTTTATTAATCAAAGCAATAGGTTTACGCAACACTAGATTTTTGTTACAATAAATTCCATATATTGCAACGATTTACTTTGAAAATCTCGTTGCAATAGGTTATTTTTTTTATTAAAAAAAAGTAACAGGTTTATGCAACATTAGATTTTCGTTACAATAAATTCCATATATTGCAATGATTTACTTTGAAAATCTCGTTGCAATAGGATTTTTTTTTATTAAAAAAAGCAATAGGTTTGTGCATCACTAAATTTTCGTTGCAATAAATTCCATATATTGCAACAATTTACTTTACAATGATTTACTTTGAAATTGTCTCATATCATGTACACAAACCTTCATTGTGCCAATCTTATTCTTTGGTTTGGGCAGTCCGACTGTGGCGGTGTCGGTGGCTGGTGGCGGACTCTTCTCTCCCTTGCTCTTGCTTTCTACCTTACACACTTTCTCTCTCTCTCTGTGCAGAATTTGGCTTCTTTTTTTTAGAAACTAGCCGAAAGCATTCTCTCTAGACTACCCTTTATTTCTACCCGCCGAAATCTTCTACAAAATTTTATAATCCAAGTTCCTAATAAGGCCATAATTTAGTGAGTTATGATGTGAATAATTATAGGAACACACCGAAAGGCACTTCTAATTTCACAACTTGTTAACTTATGTAACGGTAGCCATAACCTCCAGAAACATTTTCAAGTAGGGGTCTTGTTGCAGAACTGTTAGGTTCTAAAGACTTAGGATTTAATGTATTTAGAACTCTAATGTGTAATGTTGGCAAATCATGATCAAAACAATATGTTTAGTCTTGTTTAGGCTTGCTCAAAGTTGTTTAATTCATGTAAAGTTGGAATCAAGAGGCTGCAGATGCATTGGTTCATTTCGGCTAGGCTCGATCGATCGAAAGTTAGACTCGATCGATCAAAAGTCGGCCAGAATATTTTTCTGCAGAATTTTCCAACTTAGCCCTATCTCATTAAATATTTTGGGTTTTCTGTTTTTGCCCTAGGTATACAAACAAAACCCTAGCCACGTTTTTGAGAGTTGCTCTGGTTGTATTGTTGCTTATACATTGCGGTTTGTGTGAATCTCTTGTGAGATCTTTGAGGAGCTTTCCTTCACATAAACTTAGGGTTTTCACGGTAGAGATTACTTCAACATCTTGATGATCAACTCAGTTGCTACCATTGGAGCTTAAAGAATAACAAGCGTGGGTGCTTGTATCTTGTGAAGAATGCAAGAAAGAAGGAGTCCGTGGATTCGGAGTTTGCACGTGGTCGTGTCAGTAAGTTCTACTGGTGGGTAGCATTAGGAAGTCAAGCAGGGAGCTTGTAAGTCCTTTTGTATGAACTTCGATTCTTTCATATAGTGGATTCAAGATTACCTTGAGGATAGCTAGATCAAATCCTCCCCAGGTTTTTACCATGCGGTTTCCTAGGTCATCATATCATTGTGTTATTTACTTTTCTACTGCTTTATATTCTTGATATGATTGTTTGATTGTGATAACCTAGATTGGCATAATTTGACTAAGTTAATTACTTGACTAATTAACTAGGTTAATCGGGTTAGGTTAAGGAGTCTAAAACCGTTCAAGTGGTATCAGAGCAGGTAGCTCTCTTGTTTGAGATCTTTTGATCTCTAAGCTAATCCTTGACCCCTGTTGTCATGGAACATAGACACTCTCTTGTTGTTCCTCCTTACTTTGATGGGAATAACTATGCTTATTGAAAAGTAAGAATGAAAGTATTCTTGAAATCTATTGATGAGAGGGTTTGAAATTTCGTTGAGTACGGATGGGAGAAGCCCACTACTTCTGTGAGTGAGTGGCAAACTTCTCAAAAAGAAGCAGCTGGTTTCAATAGCAAAGCTATGAATGCCATCTTTAATGCTGTTTTTATGGAGGAATTTAAGAGAATCTCAAATGTTGAGGTTGTTCACACTGCTTGGAAAATCCTCCAGACTATGCATGAAGGCACAATGACAGTTAAGATTAATAAATTGCAGCAATTAACTTCTAGATTTGAAAGCATTAGGATGTCTGATGATGAATCTTTTGATGAATTCTATGCTAAATTGAATGATATTGTTAATTCTGCTTTTAATTTGGGAGAAATCTATGATCAACCTAAAATTGTTAGGAAGATTCTTAGATCTTTAACTGAAGACTTTAGACCCAAAGTGACTGCCATTACTGAGAGCAAGAATGTGGACTCCATCCCTGTTGATGAGCTTGTAGGATCTCTTCAGTCCTATGAGCTAGACCTACCCAAAGCTAGCAAATCCAAATCAATGGCTCTTAAGTTTGTTGATGATATTGATGTTGGTGGGTTTGATGATGAGCTCTCTGCTATAGAGATTGCGTACCTTGCCAAGAACTTTAGAAACTTTCTTAGGAATAACAACAGAAATGCAAGAAGTACAAACACTGCTAGACCTAGAAACTTTAGGAAGAATGATCCCACTAAGGTTAATAACTTTGAAAAACCTAGAGAAAAAGTTGGTCAATCTTCAAACAATTCTTTGGGTGCTCAGTGTTTTGGGTGTCAAGGGTATGGTCATGTTAAATCTGAATGTCCTACATTCTTGAGATCTAAGGGTAAAGCTATGGCTGTAACCCTTAGTGATAATGAGGTTTTTGATGATGAGTCTGTATGTGACGAGGATGGAAACTTCATTGCTTTCACTGCTACTGCTGTAGTCAATGAAAGCGTGTCTGTTGAAGAGAACCTTTCTGATGGGGAACTCTCTGAGGATGCAGTTCTTCAAGAGGCCTATAATAAACTTTGCAAAGTTGCTGCAAAGGATGCTATGAATGTTGACCTTGGCCTGACGAAAATTGAATCTCTTGAGCTTGATAAGAAGAATTTGCTTGTTAAATTATTTGATGCTAATGATCTTTTGAACCATGTGAAATCTGAGAATATGCTCTTGCTTGATAAAGGTAGAACTTTGGAACATGATTTATCTGTTGCTAGATATGCTAGTTCTAAACTTGATCAAATGTTGAAAGTTCAAAAGTATCCTTCTAACAAATCTGGTTTAGGTTATGTTGAAAGCATCTCTGTGTCTGCACCTACTTCCACGAACTTTGTTCCTTCATCTTCTTTTCAACCTTTTGTGAGTGAGGTTGTGAGTGAAACTGTCAAACCCCCTGTGAGTGAGGTTGTCAAACCTTTAGAAGTTTCACCTCCTTGGAAGACTAGGGTTGATCTGGGAGAGTCTAAACCTAAAGAGTCTACCCTTTTTAAGGACAAGATGCATGGTAAACCTACTTGGGTTTGTCATTTTTGTGGAAAGTCTGGACACATTCGTCCTAACTATTACAAGCTTCAAGCTGCTAAGAGAGCAAACAAACCAAAAGTGCATGTGCCTCAAGCACAAGATCCTATGGCACTCATTGGTGAATTGGTAAAGGAGTTAAACCTTTATTCCAATCCTGGAGTTGGAAATCACTCGAATGTGAATAAGAACTCCAATGCTCGTGGTGCATCTAAAAGGTTTTGGATGCAAAGGACTCGACCTAATTGAGTCTTTCTGACATGGTCCTTATGCTTGATTGCTATTCTCTTTTGTGACCATTGTTCTTTGGTTTTTGTGCTATTTTGTTTCTAGGATTTGCATTGCATAACATTCATGCATTTCATTCTAGGATTTATTTGTTTTCTCTTTTTTTTTTTTTTTAAAAGGAGGAAAGAAAATTGTGTTTGGCATTATTTTCTTGGTTTTNTTTTTTTTTTTTTTTTTTTTTTTTTTTTTTTTTTTTGTTTCTAGGATTTGCATTGCATAACATTCATGCATTTCATTTTAGGATTTATTTGTTTTCTCTTTTAAAGTAAAAATAAAAATAAAAATAAAATAAAAGGAGGAAAGCAAATTGTGTTTGGCATTATTTTCTTGGTTTTTGAAAACAAGGTTGGTCAATTTATTTACTCATAACATGTCTTGTGTACCTTGTTTAGCTTTGATGAGCTTATCTATCGCACTTTACTAGTTGAAGCTTTGTAGTGCATGTTGTGTGGGAAAGATGTTTATGGTGTTTATCACTTTGTCTTAATCTTGAAGTCACATATTATTTGACTATTGGACTTGATCCTTTTGAGAAAGGCATAAATAACCATCTCACCACTATTTACTAGCCAATCATGAACACTTTAGTGCATATCATAAGATTTTGTGCTCGAGAAAGTGTAGCACATGCACAAAAAGAACATAAGGTGTAGCCTCGGTTTAATTGCTTAATGCTTAAAATTGGTGTGTACTATTAGGCTTGATGCCAATTAACATAATTAAAACTGGTGTGTACTATTAGGCTTGATGCCAAATCACATAACTAAAATCTGTGTGAACATTATGAGGCAAAATTCAAGAAACTTACATGATTGCAAGCTTATGTTCTAGGAGATGTGAGAGTTATATGATGTAACTCTTTAGGTGATAGTCTCTTTTGAATTCTTTGTAATGGATTTTGTAGACTTTGTGATTGATTGCTATTCACATATCACCTCGCATGTATCTCAAGTTTTTGCTAGTTGCACACACTACACAAGTTACTCTTTACTAAACACTGTACATGTTATTGTGTGTGTTTTTGATCTGACCAACAAAGTTTGAAAAATACCTTGAGATTTATGCTCAACTGCTTTGTTGCTTTAGAATTTAAAGGGAGAATGGTTGAATTTTTCTTTGAAAATCTGGGCTTAAAAATTGGGTTTTTGAAAAAGCATTTCATCTCATACTCATGCATTTTGTTCATCAATTTTAATACTTTGAGGAGTTTGTGTCAAAAATGTGTTTATTCTTTTTCAAAACTGTGTTTTTTTTTTAAAAAAAAAAAATTTTGTGAGCCTCTGCCTGTTTCGATTGATCCATTCTGTTTTTCGATCGATTAAAAATCTGTTTAAAATCCTTTTAAAAGTCTCGGGTTGATTTGATCGATCGAATGTAATTTTCGATCAATCGAATATCACAAATCAGGTTTTTGAAATATCAGACTTTGACTTGTTCAAATCACTTTTCAAAAAGTTTCAAACCTTTTTCTTTCTCCCTCTAACTCGGTAAGGCTAAAGCTTCTATTTTTTTGTCGTTTTTCTTCGAATCTTTTGCAAGGTTTTTGTCTTCTAAGGCCGGTATGTCCATTTTACCCCTCCTTTGTCTTTTATTTTCAAGTTTCATACATTTTTCATTGAGATTTTTGGACCTATTCTTTTTTGGGGATTTTCATGATTCAACCCTTTTTAAGTGAAATTGATCATTGGGTTTTTGTTGGGATATGATATAAACTTGCTGTTGATGGTTTAATTTGATCAATTTTGTGATTTGTGAAAAATTGAAAATCTAGGGTTTGAAATTGATCCGAATTGGAGATTTTGTTCAATTGAGTTAAATTTGATGAAATTGGCTTGTTGTTTTGATGAAATTGATCATTCTAATTTGTTTTCTAGCATGTGTGATGATCAATTAGTCAATTTTTTTTTTTAAAAAAAATCTTAACAAGTGGTTTTCAATTTTGGGGTTTTTAATTAGAAACTCTATACTCAAGCAAATTTTGTGAAATTGAACTTAAATTGAACTTAGTTTACTGCATTAGAACATGCATCATGACATTGAAAGTGTTCATGTATTATATAGATTTTTGTTCTATATTTTTTTTGTGCTAACTTGCAGTCTGCCTTTGGTTTGTGTTCTTTTGGTTGTACCTTTGTGTCTTTGTTCTTTCCTTAGCACTATGCCTAGGAAGACTAGGCCTCATAGGTCTGTTCCCTCACCTTCTCCTCCCCCACCTTCTTTTGACCGTGAGAGGTTTCCGAGTGAGAAAAACTAAGAGATTTTTGAGAAACTGAACCTTAAAAAGGAAAGATATGGGCTGAGCGTTCTGTTCTTTTGAATGAGCTTGATCCTGCCATTAGGGCAAATTTTGAGCGTCGGGGCTGGATACCTCTGTTGGATATTTTTGATCCTCCTCTTCTAGCTACCCTGATTAGAGAGTTCTTTTCGAACATCTCTATCCGCATCTATGATTCCAACACTTTGATAAAGAGTTAGATAAAAGGTGTAGAGTACACCATTACTCATGCTGTAGTGGCTGATACTCTAGGGATACCTTTGGTCCAGCACCCTGTCTACCCTTGTGATGAATCTCCTCTTTCGAGTGATGTCATGTCTTACATTACTGGGTCTTCTATCTAGTGGAGTTTTGATCCTCGGATCACCATTGCTGAGCTATTTGAGTTGCACTATCTCTTTTTTAGGATAACTTGTCACTCTCTTTGGCCCATTTCTCATCTTCACACCATTCCTCTCGAGCAGTGTGTCTTTTTGTATGCTCTTATTACTGATGCTCCTATCAGTTTTCCTTATTTGTTCCTTCGTTCTTTGAACGAAGTTTATAGGAGTTCATCTTTCTCTCATGCTCTTGTCCATCCTATTTTTATTCATAGGATTTTGTTATATCTTGATCTTGGTGGTTTCCCTTCTTCTAAGCCCGTACATGTTATTGCTTCCATAGGTGCGTCTTTTCTTAGACAGAGGGCTGGCTCTAAACACCATAGGTTTAAGCCTTCTAGTAGCGCACCTCCTCTTTCTTCTTCTACAGTTCCTACTGGTGAGGATGTTCCTGATCTTGTTGGTGATGCTGCTGCTACTAATGTTCCTCCACCTCTTTCGAATGATTTTGATATACGTCGTACCTTGGAGATTGTCATGACCGTTCAGGCGGCTCATGGTTAGATTTTGGTGGACTTGTTTGATGAGATTCGTGCTTTGCGAGCCGACTTAGCGCATCTTCGTTCACCCTCACCACATCCTTTTGATGATGACATGTGATTGTCCTTTGGCATTCCATCACAAAAAGGGGGAGTAGAGTTTTGATACTGTAGAGGAGTTTTTGTAGTTAAGGGGAGTATTTCTTTTGTTTTGCAGAGCTAGTAGAGATATTAGATTGTATTTAGGTGCTTCACTTTGTATTTCATTTTTTTTGGGCTATTCATGATAGGGGGAGTTACATTGTTTTTGATATACATGATTTGTGTTCACTGTTTATTGATTTATATTTATGAGTTATTCATTGATATATGTCTTTATTATGTGTTGTGTGGACCATACAAGAATGTCATATCTGTTTATTTATTGTTTTCTGTCACACATGCGTTTATGCATTTGTTGAGTGTTTCAGGAATATATA
This sequence comes from Quercus suber, assembly GCF_002906115.3. Taxonomy (NCBI): domain Eukaryota; kingdom Viridiplantae; phylum Streptophyta; class Magnoliopsida; order Fagales; family Fagaceae; genus Quercus; species Quercus suber. The sequence continues at coordinate 834,424 of NW_027069758.1, read as the reverse complement.
GGTTGATTCAATTAAGTTGTTGTCTACACTTGCAACTGATGGATAGTAGTTAGGATTGAATTTGTATTTATGAGCATTATTTTTGTAAAGGGCTTTTATTTATAAACTTTGAGCTTTTAAGTTATGTTTTATCACAGATTGCTAAAGGGGGAGTTTGTTAGGTTCTAAAGACCTAGAATTTGATGTATTTAGAACTCTAATGTGTAATGTTGGCAAATCATGATCAAAAAAATATGTTTAGTATTGTTTAGGCTTACTCAAAGTTGTTTAATTTATATAAAGTTGGAATTGAGAGGCTACAGATGCATTGGTGTATTTTGGCCTGACTCGATCGATCAAAAGTCAGCCAGAATGTTTTTTCTGTAGAATTTCCAACTCAGTCCTATCTCATTAAACGTTTTGGGTTTTCTTTTTTTGCCCTAGGTATATAAGGCAAAACCCTAGCCATGTTTTTGAGAGTTGCTCTGGTTGTATTGTTGCTCATACTTTGCGGTTTGTGTGAATCTCTTGTGAGATCTTTGAGAAGCTTTCCTTCACATAAACTTAGGGTTTTCAAGGTAGAGATTACTTCAACATCTTGATGATCAAATCAGTTGCTGCCATTGGAGCTTAAAGAATAACAAGCGTGGGTGCTTGTATCTTGTGGAGAATCCAAGAAAGAAGGAGTCCATGGATTTGGAGCTTGCATATGGTCATGTCAGTAAGTTCTACTGGTGGGCAGCATTAGGAAGTCAAGCGGGGAGCTTGTAAGTCCTTTTGTATGAACTTTGATTCTTTCAAGATAGTGGATTTAAGTTTACCTTGAGGATAGCTAGGTCAAATCCTCTCCAAGTTTTTACCGTGTGGTTTCCTAGGTCATCATATCTTGTATTATTTACTTTTCCGCTGCTTTATATTCTTGATATGATTGTTTGATTGTGATAACCTAGATTTGCATAATTTGACTAAGTTAATCACTGGACTAATTAACTAGGTTAATCTTGTTGGTTTAAGGGGTCTAAAAACTGTTCAGATTTCATTGAGATTCTAGAGTTGCATGAGACGCTAGAATGACCAAAGTCAAATGGATGCTTTTCGAAATGCCTTTATAAAGTTCTTAAGGGAAAATATTAATAAACTGATACACACACCTTTACAACCTACTGGGGATGCAAATAAGTTGGACCCAGGGGTGGAGGCAAGGGGGTAATTGCCCCCTGTCCTCCCCAAAAATCATATATAATATTAATATTAATATATTATATTACAAAGATTATTTGCTCCACTCAAATGACAAATCGAATTTAATTTATTTTATTATTATATTAGCTTGTCTCATGTGTCCAATTTTACATTCCTAAGGCAACATTTTCTTATAATGGGTCCTACGTAATAAAAAAAAAAATCACTTCGACTGAATATTATCCAATATTACAAAGATTATTTACCCCCACACAAATGACAAATCAACTTTTTATTTTATTTTATTACTATATTAGCTTGTCTCATGTGTTCAATTTCACATTGCAAGACAACATTTTCTTATAATGGGTCCTACAAAATAAAAAACCACTTCGACTTAGTGTATGTCTGGCTAACTTATTTTTTGTCAACTTATTTTATTATTTAGCTTATTTTTACTACTATTCATTGGTCCCAATGTACTATTTCATCTAACGTTTACCTTTACCTACAATATTTTCAGTAAAAATTTTCAATTTCAGCAAAATAAGCGAATTCCAAACAGACCTTTAATATTATACAATATTACAAAGATTATTACCCCCACGTAAATGACAAATCAAATTTTTATTTTATTTTATTATTATATTAGCTTGTCTCATGTGTTCAATTTCACATTCCGAGACAACATTTTCTTATAATGGGTCTTACATAACAAAAATCACTTCAACTAAAGGGGAAATGTTGACTGATGCTTTTAGGATAATAGTTAATGATTCATTTAAAAAAAGTTTTATGAGAAAAGAAGAAAAACAATTAATATTTTGAGAGCTTTTTTCATTTCCTATAAAAGTAGTGTCAAAATTTTCTTAAAATAAATTGTTAACCATTACCCTAAGAACACTCATTAGCATGATTCATTATCTAATATTAGAGAGATTATTTGCTCCCACACAAAAGACAAATCAACTTTTTATTTTATTATTTTAGGTTGTCTCATATGTTCAATTTCAACTAAAGGGGAAATGCTAACTGATGCTTTTAGGATGATAATTAACCATTCATTTAAAAAAAGTTTTTATGAGAAAAGAAGAAAAATAATTAATATTTTGACAGTTTTTTTTTTTCATTTCTGATGGAAATTTAGACCCCTTAAACACACAGATTGCGTAGCCTAGATTAATTAGCCAAGTTATTACTTAGTCAAATTAAGCAATTCTAGGTTAAAACAATCCAAACAATCATATCAAGAATATAAAGCAGCGGAAAATAAATAACACAAGATATGATCACCCAGGAAACCACACGGTAAAAACCTGGGGAGGATTTGACCCACCGATCCTCAAGGCTAACCTGAATTCACTATGAAAGAATTGAAGTTCGTACAAAAGGACTACAAGCTCCCCGCTCGACTTCCTAATGCTACCCACCAGTAGAACTTCCTGACACGACCACGCAAAGATCTCACACGAGATTCACACAAAACAGCAATGTATGAGCAACAATACAATATGGACAACCTTCAAAAACGTGGCTAGGGTTTTATTTATATACCTAGGGTAAAAACATAAAACCCTAAACGTTTAATGAAGTAGGGCTGAGTTGGAAATTCTGCAGAAAATTCAACCTGTGCGATTTTCGATCGATCGAGTCTATTCTTCGATCGATCGAGCCAGGCCGAGAGTCCCAAGTACTTCTGCAGCCACTCGATTCCAACTTTACAATATTAAACCAACTTTGAGCAAGTCTAAATAAGACTAAATACAATGTTTTGATCATGGTTTGCCAACATTACAAATTAGAGTTCTAAATACATAAAATCCTAAGACCTTAGAACCTAACAAACTCCCCCTTTGGCAATCCGTGACAAAACCCTAATTAACAGCTCAAAGTTTTACAAATAAAAAGCCCTTTACAAAGATAATGCTCATAAAATTCAATTCAGCCTAACTACTATCCATAGTTGCAAGTGTAGACAGCAGCTTAGTTGAATCAACCTGTATAATCCTGAAATACTCAACAAACGCATAAACGCATGTGTGACAGTAAAGAGTAAAACAACAGGTATAACATTCTTGTAAGATCCACACAACACAAAATAAAGACATATAAAAATGAACAAGTCATAAATATAAATCAATACGCAGTGAATCATAAAGCAACAAGAATCAATAAAAAATATCATGTATATCAATCAATGTTACTCCCCCTAACATGAATATCCCCAAAAATGATATACAAAGTGAAGCACATAGATACAATCTAAAAACTCCACAAGCTCCTCTAAAACAAAAAAAATCTCCCCCTAACAACAAAAACTCTACTACAAGTCAAAACTCCACTCCCCCTTTTTGTGACGGAATGCCAAAGGGCAATCACAAGTCGCCATCAAAAGGAGGTGGTGAGGGTGAATGAAGACGCGCAAGATCAGCTCGGAGAGCACGCATCTCATCCAGCAAGTCCACCAAAATCTGACCATGAGCCTGCTGAACAGTCATGACAGTCTCCAAAGTACGACGAACATCAAAGTCGGCCGAAGGAGGTGGAGGAACATCAGCAGCAGCAGCATCATCACCAACAGGAATAGGAATATCCTCACCAGCAATACCTGCAGAAGAAGAAGGAGGAGGTGCACTACTAGAGGGCTCAGATCTAGGGTGTTTAGAACCAGCTCGAAGATGAGCGGCCCTCTGTCTAAGAAAAGACGCACCTAAAGGTCCTATCACATGGACGGGCTCAGAGGAAGGAAAGTCATCAAGACCAAGAAAGAGAAGAATCCTATGAATGAAAATAGGATGAACTAGAGCATGAGCAGTAGATGAACTCCTATAAACTTCGTTCAAAGAACGAAGAAAAAGATGGGGAAAACTAATAGGAGCATCAGTAACAAGAGCGTATAGAAAAACACACCTCTCAAGAGGAATGGTGTGAACATGGGAAATAGGCCAGATCGAATGACAAGCTATCCGAAAGAACAGATAGTGCAACCCAGAAAGCTCAGCAGAAGTGATCCGAGGATCAGAACCCCACTGGACAGTAGTACCAGTGACGTATGACAAAACATCGCTAATCTCGGGAGACTCATCATAAGGATAGACAGGATGCTGGACCAATGGTACCCCTAGAGCATCAGCCACTACCCGAGGAGTAATGGTGTACTCTACGCCTCGTATCCAACTCTTAACTAGAGTGTTGGAATCATAGACGCGGATAGAGATGTTCGAATAGAACTCTCTAATCAAGGCAGAAGGTGGAGGAGGATCAGAAACATCCACCAAGGGTAACCAACCCCGACGCTCAAAATTTGCCCTAATGGCAGGATCAAGCTCATCTAATAGCACAGAACGCTCAGCCCAAATCTTTCTCTTAACGGTCAGTTTCTCAAAAGTCTCTTGGTTTTCCTCACTCGGAAACCTCTCACTATCAAAGGATGGAGGGGGTGAAGGAGAAGGTGAGGGAACACTCCTACGGGCTCTAGTTTTCCTAGGCATAGTGCTAAGGAAAGGACAGAGACACAAAGAGAAAAACACAAAGAAACAAGAGAAAACAAAACCAAGGGCAGACTGCAAATTAGCACAATAAATAATATAGAACAAAAATCTATATGATGCATGAACAATAAAATGTTGTGATGCATGATCTAAATGCAGTGACAAATTAAGTTTAATTGAGAGTAATTGGACAAAATTGGCTTGAACAAGGAATTTCTATCAAAAATCCCAAAATTTGAAAAATCACTTGAAAATTTTGGAACAAATTGATGAATTAAGCATTACAAAACACAGCACATAGATTATAATGCTTAATTACACCAACACAACAAGCCAATTTCATCAAATTCAATCCAATTTAACAAAAGCCCCAATTCGGATCAAGAACAAACCCTAGAATTTTCAATTTTTCACAAAACACAAAATTGATCAAATTAACCACCAAGGATCATTAATATAATGTGTCCCCACAAAAACCCAATGATCAATTTCATAAAATAAGGTTTGAATCAACAGAAAATCCAAAAAGAATCAAGTCCGAAAATTACCCTTAAATGCATGGATTTATGCATGAAATAATGAAAATAACATCAAAAGGAAGGGCAAAAGAGTCTTACCGGCTTGAGGAAAGAGAGATTTTGCAAAAACAACGGAGGAAAACGACAAAAATCCTGAGGTGTGGAGCCTTGCCAACGCGGAGAGAGAGAAAAATTTGAAAAAAATTTGAATAGAACCTTTGAAAAAGTCAGAACTGAACTTTTAAAAAGCTTTTCCACGATATTCGATCGATCGAAAATTACATTCGATCGATCGAAAAGCACAGTCATTTTAAGACAAATGAGAGCACTTTTTCGATTGATCGAAAAATAGGTTGGATCGATCGAAATGGGCAGAGGCTCACTAAATTTTGGAAAAATCACAGTTTTTGAAAGACACAAGCCGAATTTTGAAAATAACTCCTCAAAGCATTAAATTGAAGAAACAAAATGCATGAGTATGAGATGGAATGCTTTTTCAAAAACCCAAAATTTTGAACCCAATATTCTTAAACAAATTGCAATCAACCTCCCATTATATTTTCTCAAGCAACAAATATGTTGTGCATAAATCTCAAGATATTTTCAAACTTGGTTGGTCAGACCAAAAACACACACTAGCATGTACAGTGTTTAACAAAGAGTAACTTGTGTCGTGTGTGATACTAGCAAAAACTTGAGATACATGTGAGGTGATATGTGAATAGCAATCAATCACAAAGTCTACAAAATTCATCACATAGAATTCAAAAGAGACTATCACCTAAAGAGTTACATCCTATAACTCCCACATCTCCTAGAACAAAAGCTTGCAATCATGTAAGTTTCTTGTATTTTTGCCTCTTATTTGCATGAGATGGCATTCAGCCTAATAGTACACACCGGTTTGAATTAAGTGAATTGGCATCAAGCCTAATAGTACACACCAGTTTTAATTTATTTTGAGGCTACACCTTATGTTCTTTTTGTGCATGTGCTACACTTTCTCGAGCACAGAATCTTATGATATGCACTAAGGTGTTCATGATTGGCTAGTGAACAGTGGTGAGATGGTTATTTATGCCTTTCTCAAAAGGATCAAGTCCGACAGTCAAATAACATGTGACTTCAAGATTAAGACAAAGTGATAAACACCATAAACATCTTTCCCACACAACATGCACTACAAAGCTCAAACTAGTAAAGTGCAATAAAGTAAGCTCATCCAAGTTAAACAAGGTACATAAGACATGTTATGTGTAAATAAATTGACCAACCTTGTTTTTCAAAAATCAAGAACAATATGTTCAACATAAATTTTGCTTCCTCCTTTTCCCTTTTTTTTTTTTTTTTTTTTTTTTTTTTTTATTTAAAGGAAAACAAATAAATCCTAGAATGAAATGCATGAATGTAATGCAATGCAAGTCCTAGAACAAAGAAAACACAAAAAAAAAAAAAAAACAATGGTCACAAAAGAATAGAGCAATGAAGCACAAGGACCATGTCAGAAAGACTCAAGTATTTCGAGTCTTTTGCATCCAAAACTTTTTAGATGCACCATGAGCATTGGAGTTCTTATTCACATTTGAGTGATTCCCAACTCCATGATTGGAATAAAGGTTTAACACCTTTACCAATTCACCAATTAATGCCATAGGATCTTGTGCTTGAGGCACAGGCACTTTTGGTTTATTTGCTCTCTTATCAGCTTGAAGCTTGTAACAGTTAGGACGAATATGTCCAGACTTACCACAATAATGACAAACCCACGCAGGTTTACCATGCATCTTGTCCTTAGATTTGGTAGGCTCCTTAGGTTTAGATTCTCTTAAGTCTACCCTAGTCTTCTTAGGTGGTGAAACTTCTACAGGTTTAACTACCTCACTCACAGGTGGTTTGACAGTATCACTCACAACCTCACTCACAGAAGGTCCAGAAGAAGAAGAAGGAACAAAAGTAGTGGAATGTGGTCCAGTATCAAAGATGCTTTCAACATATCCTAACCCAGTTTTATCAGAAGGATACTTTTGAACATTCAGCATGTGATCAAGTTTAGAACTAGCAGATCTAGCAACAGATAAATCATGTTCCAAAGTTCTAACTTTATCAAGCAAAAGCATATTCTCAGATTTAACATTATTCAAAAGTTCATTTGCATCAAACAGTTTAACAAGCAAATTTCTCTTTTCAAGCTCAAGAGAATCAATTTTCTTTAGGCCAAGATCAACTTTCATAGCATCCTTTGCAGCAATTTTGCAAAGTTTGTTATAGGCCTCTTGAAGATCTGCATCTTCAGAGAGTTCCCCATCAGAAGGGTTCTCTTCAGCAGATATGCCTTCATTGACTATAGCAGTAGCCGTGAAAGCAATGAAGTTTCCATCCTCGTCACCACCGGACTCATCATCAGAAACCTCATTATCACTAAGGGTTACAGCCATAGCTTTACCCTTAGTCCTTAAGAATGTAGGACATTCAGATTTCACATGACCATACCCTTGACAGCCAAAACACTGAGGACCCAAAGAGTTATTAGAAGATTGACCAGAATTTTCTCTAGGTTTTTCAAAATTGTTAACCTTAGTGGGATCATTCTTCCTAAAATTTCTAGGTTCAGCAGTGTAAGTACCTCTTGCCTTTCTATTTGTATTCCTAAGAAAGTTCTTAAAGTTTTTGGCAAGATAGGCAATCTCTGTAGCAGAGAGCTCATCATCAAATCCACCACCATCAACATCATCAACTGACTTAAGAGCCATTGATTTGGATTTGTTCACTTTAGGTAGGTCAGACTCATAGGATTGAAGAGATCCTACAAGCTCATCAACAGGGATGGAGTCCACATCCTTGCTTTCAGTTATGGCAGTCACTTTGGGTCTAAAGTCTTCAGTTAAAGATCTAAGAATCTTCCTAACAATCTTAGGTTGATCATAGATTTCACCCAAATTAAAAGCAGAATTAACAATATCATTCAGTTTGGCATAAAATTCATCAAAGGATTCATCATCAGACATCCTAATGTTTTCAAACCTAGAAGTTAATTGCTGCAGTTTGTTTATCTTAACTGCCTTTGTGCCTTCATGCACAGTTTGGAGGATTTTCCAAGCAGTATGAGCAACCTCAACATTAGAGATTCTCTTAAATTCCTCCATAGAAACAGCATTAAAGATAGCATTCATAGCTTTGCTATTGAAGCTTGCTGCTTCTTTTTCAGAAGTTTGCCACTCACTCACAGGAGTAGCGGGCTTCTCCCATCCGTATTCAACGGAATTCCAAACCCTTTCATCAATGGATTTCAGGAATGCTTTCATCCTTACTTTCCAATAGGCATAGTTGTTCCCATCAAAATGAGGAGGAACAAACAGAGAGTGTCCATGCTCCATGACAACAGGGGTCAAGGATCAGCTCAGAGATTAAAAATCTCAAACAAAAAGAGCTACCAGGCTCTGATACCACTTGAACGGTTTTAGACCCCTTAAACACACAGATTGCGTAGCCTAGATTAATTAGCCAAGTTGTTACTTAGTCAAATTAAGCAATTCTAGGTTAAAACAATCCAAACAATCATATCAAGATATAATGCAGCGGAAAATAAATAACACAAGATATGATCACCCAGGAAACCACACGGTAAAAACCTGGGGAGGATTTGACCCACCGATCCTCAAGGCTAACCTGAATTCACTATGAAAGAATTGAAGTTCGTACAAAAGGACTACAAGCTCCCCGCTCGACTTCCTAATGCTACCCACCAGTAGAACTTCCTGACACGACCACGCGCAGGCTCCGAATCCACGGACTACTTCTTTCTTGAATTCTTCAATCAGCTACAAGCTCCCCGCTTGCTTTTCTTTTAAGTTCCAATGGTTGCAACAGTAATGATCTTCAAGATGTTGAAATCATCTCCACCATGAAAACCCTAAGTTTTGTGTAAAGGAAAGCTCCTCAAAGATCTCACACGAGATTCACACAAAACAGCAATGTATGAGCAACAATACAATATGGACAACCTTCAAAAACGTGGCTAGGGTTTTGTTTATATACCTAGGGTAAAAACATAAAACCCTAAACGTTTAATGAAGTAGGGCTGAGTTGGAAATTCTGCAGAAAATTCAACCTGTGCGATTTTCGATCGATCGAGTCTATTCTTCGATCGATCGAGCCAGGCCGAGAGTCCCAAGTACTTCTGCAGCCACTCGATTCCAACTTTACAATATTAAACCAACTTTGAGCAAGTCTAAATAAGACTAAATACAATGTTTTGATCATAGTTTGCCAACATTACAAATTAGAGTTCTAAATACATAAAATCCTAAGACCTTAGAACCTAACAATTTCTTATAAAAGTAGTGTCAAAATTTTCCTAAAATAAATTGATAACTATTACCCTAAGAACACTCATTAGCATGATCCATTATCTAATATTAGAGAGATTATTTTCTCCCTCACAAATGAAAAATCAACCTTTTATTTTATTTTGTTTCATTATTTTAGCTTATCTCATATGTTCAATTTCCCATTCCCAAGACAAATCTTTCTTATAATGGATCCTACATAATAAAAATCACCTTGACTAAATGTGACACTACAATCTCAGCCAACATGATTTTGTTATTTTGGACTCTGTGCACGCGAAGATTGACCAGCTTCTGGTTAGAGACTCTTTGAGGTTATTGTGTAACAGACATTGTTGGGATCCAGCAACCTTAACTGCTAGGAAGTTTTATTTGGTTATATATATATATATATCTTATTAACCTTGCAATAGGTCAATAAGATCCCCTGCTGAGTGATCTACATGCTGCATTACTAGATTCTGCCAAAGCACAACAGAACACAAAGGAAAATCATATGCATAGGTTTATCCAGACATTTTGTCCCAAAAGTTAAGCTAGGAAAAGGCACCATCATACACACCAAAAGACGGGGTAACTTGATAACAGCTTTAATACTTTCCCGAGAGGCTGCACCTTCTGGCCAGTCCAATCTACCCCTTCTGACATACTTCTCTGCATGGCGGCTGAAACAGAAACAATTGTAGACATAGATGAACTACTGTTTTCTATAAACATAAAAATGCTGATATAATCAATGGAAGTCGTTGAATGGGAATGCACTAATGGGCCTAGAACCCTTTCCATCATGGCTGGGTGCTCTAAGTTCTCATGTGTCTGTAATAAAGCTTCTCCCTGCAATCAATTGCATTTCTTTATTAGCATTTGTAACACTTGCACAGTACAACCATCTGGCTTACAATTCAACATAGATCTGAGATGTTAGACATACAGAGCACAGTTCTACCAAGATACAACCAATACTCCATATGTCACATGGATAACTCCATCCAAGTCCTGGAAAGACATATAAAGCTTATACCCATAAATTTCAACAAGATATAGAATAGGAAGAACTGGCAAATGAGCAGTCAAAACATTAGTATACCAAGAATAACCTCAGGGGCACGGTAGTGTCTAGTAGAGACAATATAGTTGTGGTCTTGATGCTCATAAGCTGTGCTGCCAAAATCAATAACCTTCATTGCGCTAGACTTTGGCAACTAGCACTACAACAAATCTGACTTTTTTCAAGGGTCAAAACCCTTAAAAAAAGTATTAAAAACCTTGAAAAAAATTATTTTAAGAGTCCAATTGATCCTTGATAACTTTCGAAACATATACCGTCGAAAAGAAAATTTTGAAGGCCTTCGTGGCCCTCAAAACAAGTGCTCTAATCTTATTTTGATGGTCAAGAGTCCCTTAAATAACCTTTTACCAAGGTTTAAAAGATTTATATTTAAACCTTTGATAAATAAGGTTATTTAAGGGGTTTCTTGACCCTCAAAATAAGATTTTATTTTATTTTGAAAAAAAAAAAAAAAACCCACAATCATGCACAATATATATATATACACACACACACACACACACAAATTCACAATTGTTGAGATGATATGCTATGATATTGATGTATAGCAAAAGTTGTATATTGCTACAATTACACTTTTTTTGATCTCTAAACTCAAACCTACAAATTAACAGATTATGGGCCATATACAAACTGCCGATATGTCAATTATTGTTTAAAAGAAAAGATATCAACAACCACACTTTGTACAAAGACCAAATCTATCCAAGAGTTAAAAGTTTTGATATATTTTATTCTTCGTCATCATCTCCAAAGCAAGAAGTTATTAGCTAGTACAATTGAACATTAAAGCCATTATGGGTGCCCTCAAGTTTCTGAAAAAGAGAAAATGATACCAAAAGTTTGTTAATTTCCCCGCAAATATATCTACACACCTTTCCACAATATCAAATTCAAGATACCCACAATTTCAAAAAGAACAAAAAAAGGCACAATAGAGTTCATATATCTAAATAAAACATGCTGATTAAAGAAACGTCATTCAACAAAAAGAATTTTAACATGAAAAGAGAAACTCCTATTCACGTAAAATCTCATCTAAAAGTCAAATTAACCCAATCAATATTTATATGATCTAATTCAATAGTCAACAGGGGCAAGAGTTTTAAATACCCATGTATCTTGAGCAAAATGTCAAGCATTCATCTATCAAATACCTTTTTGCAATAGAACCCTCTAGACAGGTAGGATTACGAACATAGTTCTTTAGTGTTTGCAAGTATCTTTCTATCGGGTACATCCACCTATATTGGACAAGTCTAGCAATCATAGCCTCACCAGCTAGGTGAATAGGTAAATGCATCAGAACATCAAAAAATGATGGAGGGAATATCATTTCCAACTGACAAAGTGCTATTGCAATTTGAGATTCCATTTTCTCCAAGTCATCCACACGCACCTTTGAGCAGAGTTTTTTTTTTTTTTTGGTGAAAAATTTATTTGGTCATTTAGAAAGTGTATTTACTATTTAGTGCATATACATGTTAATTCAGCAAATTAGAAACTCATTGGCAAGCTGAGCAGAAACTTTTCAAAAAGTGACTGCTAAGAATTGTCAGAAACTAGACAATAAGAACAACCCAAAAATAGTATAAGTAAATATCAAATAATGGGAGATCAAGGGGATTCTAACAACAAACATCCAAAGTGCATTCATTTACTTTTGTAGAAGCCCACAGTCATGTCCTTAAATAGGTATTTATGGATGTAGTGTAAGACACGCACACATAGATAATAACATTGTTGAAAGTTCAAAATGTGTATAAAACACCCTTGAACGTTTGGACCCCAAATTATAAAATATCAATTCAAACTTATAATCAAACAATTAATGTGCGGAACATGAACATAAGCCAATTACAAAATTGATAACTAATCTAAGCCAAATATAAACAAATCCACAGCAGTAAATATAAGGCAAAGATAAAGGAAGGAAGATGCAAACACACGGACAACACGCGATGTGTTATCGAAGAGGAAACCGAAGCTCTCGGCGTAAAACCTCTTCGCCGCCCTCCAAGTGGTAAATAATCCACTAAAGAATATAGTTGGAATACATGAACAACAGAATACGCTCCAAGCCTAATCTACCTAAGTACCTAAGCCCTCCAAGCTTCTTGCCTCAACGAGGTTATGCCGAACCTATTTCTTCTTTAGCTTCCCAGATTCCGCTACTATACCATAGCATCAACCAATGTATATTAGTTCCTTCCAAACTGCTTCCCTTAACACCAAATGAACTTTCTCACAAACGTGGGTATGGTGAGATAAGGATTTGGTCAATGGCCTCTCAAGGATGTGACAATGGAGAGGAAGAGAGTAGAGGAATTTGTAGAGTCTCTAAGGTAAAGATTGGGGATGAGGCAATCGTGTTTTTCTTTAAGGTTTCTCTCATAAAATTCTCTCTGGAAGCTCTCTTAAAATCATGGTTATAAGGGTCTATATATAGTGGGGTGAGAAAGAAATACGAAGAGACAGTTTTTGCCAAACAGGGTAAATTGGCGGCTTGGCCTCGCGGCTTGTCATAGTCGTGAGTTCAAGTCGCGACGTAATGGCCTGGCCAGCTGGGGACTTTTGTCCTGTAGTACGACAACTGGCGCGACCCTTCAGCTTCCCTGTGTACATCTCACGTGCTTGCATTTGGCGGCTTGTAGCCGCGAGCCACCCGCGAGTCCTAGCCGTGAAGCTCTGCTTCTTTGCACATACTTGAGCTTTTCTTCACATCTTCTTACACACTACCCTTACAATAATCCCACCTAAATTCAGGGTTACTAAGTGCTAAATTATAAGCAAATTAGCACAGAATAAAGCCAACAAGATGGTTGATAAATTTCAACCTTACAATCTCCCCCTCTGGCTATTCTGTGATAAAACCCTAAAACAAATTTTAGATTTAACGCATGAGTTGAGAACAGTTGGAAAACTCACTCACACCTAACTCTAGAATCTGTGAAGCTTTTAAACTATAAGAACAAGTATCTCCTGAAACATAACAACACAATAAGTTCATTGTATACAGAAACTTGTAATGCATATGGAGCAAGCACAATGCAATCATGCACAATGGAGTAAAGCAATAAACCATGGTAAGACCAAAACATGCAATCACTATAACCAAGTGATCACAATGCTCATTCACACTTGGAATGAACATCCGAACATTCAAGTTGACAAACACAAGGTAAATCACTTTAATGACCAACACTCAACCAATGCACAATACATGAAGTATGTGCATCTAGGAAAAATCCTACACGGGCACAAGAGTGACAGTACTTCACAAAGAATGCATAGCATTAGGTTAGAAGTACTGATTTAACAAAGCACAAAGGCTGCATAAAACATGGCACAAACCACAAAGGCCTACAGGAGTGCATGAAACCAGACCCTTAAAGCTTACATAAGCAACATGGGTACAAAATGAACCAAACACAAAACAAATTCCAGAAAAATTGAGTAATATCATCAATATAAAACTTAAGTCAAACATTCAAGAGTTATGAGTTTAAACCAATAAAAATCAACAGTTAATCAGCCCAAGGTAACAAAACTATAACCAAAAAAATTAGGGATTATCAAACTCTCCCTCAAATAAGCACTCCCCCTCAAGTGCTGCCCCAAAAATTCTCCCCCTTTTTGACTAGAATGGCCAAAGGGTCACTACCCCTTGTTGGTGTAAATGCTATCAAACTTTGCTGAAAGAACATCAAGCTGATCTTGCATTGTCGTCATCCTTTCAGTATGCTGATCTTGAACCTCTCTGAGTCCATCAAGTCTCTCCAGGATGATCTAAAATGCATCAGGAGGTGCAGCTGATGAAGTGGAAGTCCTGCTTCTTTTGGTTCTGCTTCTTGGTGTGGAAGTCTATCCTGCAGTCTTATCTTCAGTTTCCATATGAACACCTTCTCCATGGACACCCTCCTCTCCATCACCTGGAAGACGACTTTGTATCCTTGTGATGGTGAATTTGTTTATTGCTGACAATGGAGTCATGTGACTGATATCTTGAGGAATTCTAACACCCTTTGCTCTGAAGATCTTCATGAGGAGGCTAGGAAAGACCAACTTGGGCCTAGCAGTGGTTCTAGTCTCTTCCATAATAGTGTCAAATATGTGCGAGCTGATGTCAATGATGACTTTCTCCTTGAGCTCCATGAGGAATATAGTTCTGGAATTAGTAAGAGTGGTCATCTTTCTGATAGGATACAGATTGTACATCATAATGGTGGTCAAACACCTCATGTCAGCAGGGAAGGCATTAGTGTTGAGATATCTCCCTTCTTTAACACCACCAATCTGAGCCTAGACATTATCTAGTGACATCATCCTGTCTTTGTAATTGATGAACTCATTGTTAGGGTTTGTGCCCTAAAATCCAATTTATTGGCATGTCATGAATAATTAAGTTGTTTAATTATATGAGACTATTTATGAACTAATAGGACATTATCTTAGTCCATGAGATGCATAGTATGTGATTTATGTGAAAAGTCACAGAAAGATATAAATCACAAGTTCTTTGTAAACTCAGAATTTTAGTTCGTAGTCGGTGATGAAATTGGGCATTTCAGCTGCGAAGACTATAACATATCAACTAAGATGATTTGTCTTGATCATGGAAGTGGAGACTTCTAGTTGGTATGTTATTATGTGAAAAGTCACAGAAAGATATAAATCACAAGTTCTTTGTAAACTCAGAATTTTAGTTCGTAGTCGGTGATGAAATTGGGCGTTTCATCTGCGAAGACTATAACATATCAACTAAGATGATTTGTCTTGATCATGGAAGTGGAGACTTCTAGTTGGTATGTTGATATGTTTTAAGAGTTAAGACATATTGAACTGGACCGCTGTGAGATTTATTATTCTCCTAATGACTGTCAAATGAATAATAAAGCTCACGACTTCTATTTACATCAACTCTAAATCCTAAGAGAATAATGGATCTGATCATGAGATGTAGGTTGCTTTGATATATCAGGAGTGAGATCTATAAGTTATGGTCAAAACCTCAGTATGTTGGGCAACCGCATTTAGTGTTGATGGAATATATATTCTCAAGATGGAATTCATAATCTCTTAACGGAGATATAAAATATTCCCTTGAGATAAGTTTAATGGGTTTGGTTATTCAGAGTGTTGGGCCCAACCACTTTAGTAAAGAGTTACTAAAGTATATATTTATGGAATTGGATTTCATAAATATATGATGAATAACATAAAGGATTAAACCGGGTACTCAAGAATTAAGATGTAGTAACCTTCAAAGTGGCAGTCAATATTAATGACTTTGTATTACTATGAATATTTTAATGAAAGGGTTGAATGTGTAATAAAGTCTTGGGAAATAATTTATAGATAAGGCCTAGAGTGCAATTATATTCTTATAGTGGTATTGAATATAATTAATGGTAACTTTGGACTTGTTAAGAGTTGACGGAAAAGCCCAAGGCCCATTGGAGCTAGTGTCTTATTGGTCCCTTTGGTCCCATCTCAAGCCATAAACTAAAGCCCAATTGGGTAGGCCCAAAAGCCTAACCCAATTAGAAATCAGTCATTATTTAATAAGTGTTATTAAATAAAGAAACAATGAGAATGGTTTTAACGTACGTAAGATCAAAAGAAAAAGAAATCAGTTTTTCTCTACAAGGAGAAGGAGAAGGATTTTTCTTTGAGAATCTATATACAAAAGACTGATTGAGAGACCACACATCTTGGGCACCATGTGAAATTGAGATGAAGATTGAAGGTATTCTCAAGTTTGGTTTTGAAATTCACTGCACCAAGGTACGCTTTCTATTCTTTGATTCTAGTAATTCATGGTTACATGTTTATCTTTCATGATTGAAGTAGATCCGTGTTTTTGTTGCTTCCGCTGTGTGTGTTTTTGTATGAGATACAAAAACCAGATTTTTCCAACAACATACATAATCAATTAATAAATCATTGGTATCTTACACATCTTTCATGTATTTCAGAAAGGGTTATATGGTTGAGTGAAGGTTATTTTGATTCAAGTTGGTTGTTATCGCTATGAGTTGGGTTTGGCTTGAATTTTCTACATTTGATTCATATACCTCATATTTCAAAAAGAGCAGTTTGCCTTTATAAGATTATACTACCACTGAGCTTAAAGTCCTACTTGATCCTAAAGTTGCATGGCTAGTATGTGTTTGGGATAAAAACTAGGGATGAGAATGGTATTAACCTCATGTTTTTAGGAATTCAACATCCTTTCCAAGAGATCTTTTTTCGTTGTTTTAGCGGCTGTTTTTGTATACACATGTGATATTCTTAAAACTTCTTCTTTCCTTTTTGTTCACATGTGATTTGAAGAGAGAAACCATTACTTCTATGTGTGTTCTTTCAGAGTGTTGATGACTTAAGAGAGGTTTTGGAGTAGAGGCTCTAATCTAGATTATTCTTGGTCTATGCATGTTTGGAAAATCCGGTTTGATTGGATGGGCTACGCATACACACACTCTAAAAGTGAAGCTAGTGAAAGCTCTTTAATATGATGAATAGTATCCCAACTCAAAAAATTGAAAGTTCATTTGTATGATATCATGATAAAGCAAACTAACATTTATTGCAAGAATTTTCAGGAAACCTTTGACTTCTGTGGGTATAGTCATTGCAAATCCTCACGAGAGTAAACTCGTCCACTAGGGTGACCTAGGGGTTTAAAGACTTGTTGCACATGGGAAGTGCAGTCGTGTAGCCTACGAAAGTGCCTTGTATTTTAGTTTTAATTTTTCAATTTTAGTAGAAATGGATGCTTTGTGGATTGCTAGGGACTAGCAAGATTTAAGTTGAGGGGTGTGATAACGCCTTAAAATATATACTTTTTTACTTTCAGGAAATCATGTGAGAAAGATGAGTTTACAGGAATTTGTGAGAGAAAACTAGAATTAAAGTCGAGCTAAAGGACCATGCTTAAATGTATAAGAAGGTGCAGCTGGAGTGCTTGGATCGTTTACCATGATTGGAAGCTTCAAATAAGGAAAGAAACCAAAGATGCAGAATCTAAAAAGGAAAAATCTAATTTGAGCACTGATTAGTATTTTGGGCAAATCTCTCTCTTCAAAAATCCAATTGATACAAGGCTAATAATTTGGAACCGTGACTTAAATATCTACAACTTTCTAGTTTTGAGTTTTATGAAATTCTCAATTTTTGAATGCCAAATTAACTCACAAGTTACTGCTATAAACCTGGATGGAAATTAAAATAGTAAAAGTTTTATTTTCTTTGAACACTTAGAAATTAGGTCTTTAGAAGGGAGGCTATGAGAACGAATTTTGGACAGAGAAAACCTTGTATTTTCCTTTCTCTAATGGCAGCCTGAACTCTTTGCTAGGGCTAGGGGTTATGTTTCTTTTGTACGGTATGAATATTCAATGTGATTCTTTTTAGGATTTTATCAACAACATATTTGATTGTTCAATTAGATTTCTTTTGATGTATCAGTTCTTCCATGCTTTCAATAAGTTCAACCATGTTTTTCTTATTGTTTAGATGAATTTCTAATAGTTTCAAATAGAAATAAGGTTTTAAAGTGAATGGGTTTTTCTGAAAACTTTTCTAACCGCATTATTAATCAAGATTATCATGCGTTTTTGAATTGCCTCAGTTCAACTGAATCAAAAGTTTTTAATTGTTTAAGAACAATTAATTATGAAATATATAATTTCTTAGATCATAAAGAATTTCATATTGATATAGGGAAACACCCTGATGCCCTGATATTTACATTATTGATATGAATCGGCTTTTATTATTATTCTTGTTAACAATCACCAAGTAAAAGTACTTTTCTTCTTCACCGAAATTGTTATTTAATTATATTATCTTTGAATTTACTATGCTCCTTATGGTTCGACTTTGGTACTTCGAGAATTATATTGCTACGATCTCCTGCACTTGGGAGTGAGCAAGCAAGCATCACACTTAGGATATAGAAATTTGACAAAGTGTACCCGCTCTGATACCAATTGAAAGTTCACTTGGTGTATAATACACTAGTGAATGTTTAGACCTTCAATTTAAAATAACCAACACATGCTTATACTCAAACAATAAATGTATGGAATGATAAGTACAAGAAATACCCAAATAAACAAAATACTCTAAACCATAATTAATCACAACACAATAGCAATTAAAGGCAAAAAGTAAGGGTTAGAGAGATGTAAACACAAAGATAACACTGACACATGTTATCGAAGAGAAAACCCAAGAACTCGGTGAAAATCCTCTTCGCAGCCTTCCAACTAGTAAAATGATCTACTAGAGAATAAAGTTGGAATACATGAATAGCAATAGATCCTCAAAGCCTAATCTACTCAATGCACCTAAACCCTCCAAGCTTCTTACTCCAACAAGGTTAAGCCTAACCCTATCTTCTTTAACTTTCCGGATCCCGCAATAAGCCCATTGCATCAACTAAATGAATTGGTCCTCTATAAACTGCTTTCCAAGTACCAAATAACCTTCTTACTGATATGGGCATGGTGAGGTAAGGATTTGGCTAAGTATCCTCTCAAGGGTATGGCAATGGAAATGGTAAGAGTAAAGGATTTTGAGAATCAAAGGTATAAGATTGTGGATGAGTCAATCTTGTTGTTCTCTAGGGTTTCTCTCTCAAAATTCTCTTTGGAAGCTTTCTACATTTCGCGGGTATAAGGGTATTTATAGTAGTGTATGTGAGGAATGTAAAAAGTCATTTTTCTGCAAAATAGGGGGTTTTGGCGACTCACTCGCAACTGGGATGAATTGCGAGTTCTAGTCGCGAAATAACTGACTGGCCAGATTGTACTTTTTGTCTTGTAGTGCTCTAGCTATCATGACCCTTTAACTTCTTGCATGCTTCACACGTGTGGCACTTTGGTGAGTTATTAGTCGCGAGAATGCTCTTGAATGCACACACACTTGAATTTTTCACACTTTCTCATACACAACCCTTACGTGATTCCCACCTAAATACAGGGTATCTAATTGCTGAATTACAAGCAAATTTGACATGGAATAAAGCCAACACATGGTTGAATAAATTAAACCTTACACATTTGATAATAAATTTTGTGATATTAATTAAGCTTGTGGGGGGTGGGGTGGACTTGAAATCAGCCTAAGGACTAAAACCCGAGGAGTGGACCCAGCCTAGAGTCCAAAAAGAGATAAAAAGGAGTTCTGGTAGAAAAAGGCCATTTGGGCCCACGATCAAGGTAGCCCGTGATAACCACTTTTCTTGTGGCCCAATAGGGCTCATTACCAAGGCAATCTCAAAAACCCCTCTTCTTGAAGATCATAAAGATTGTTCAGGTAACAACTTTCTCCCTTGACTGGGGCCACCAGTAGTGCACACTTCTCTTGGGGAACACATTGAAAAAAATGCAGAGCCTAATGTAGCAGTCACCTCCGCACTAATGAGATCTCGATGTGATAGATTTGGAATATCATGATACTTGACCACTTTATTTAAAGTATAGGTCAGCAACATAGGAATTCAAGAATTAATTTCATTAATACTTGACCATCTTGGAGTGGACTTTACTATAGCTTTTGAGTGGAGTTTATGGTGAGACTTTGTGTTAGAACCCCTTACTCTCTTCCTTGTGTGTGTGTGTGTGTGTGTGTGTGTGTGTGTGTTTGTTTCTCAAAAATAAAAAAGAATGGGTGATTGTCCCACGTTGTTTAAGAGAGAATGTTAATTATACCCTAGCTTTCTTAAATTTTACCATAACTTTAGTAGAGTATGTGGCGTGCCTTGTGTTACAACCACTTTCCCTCCCTTGTGTGTGCATGTGTTTCTTACTTTGTTTCTCAAAAAAAAAAAAAAAAAAAAAATTCTTGGAGTACATAGGGCCTTTTTGGTTCTTGTTTTTAGTTTTGTGTTTTCAAAACTTGTTTTTAAGGCATTTTCAAAACTTGTTCTTAAAACTAGTTTTCACAACTCATAAAACAAGTTGAATTGTTTGGTAGTGATTTCCTATCTAGTATTTTTTTTTTCCCTCATTTGCTTTTAGCTAGTTTTCAATAAAAAATTCACCACCACTCGTGGCAATACAATAACACGACCACTAAACCCAAATTGCAAGTCAGGTTTGCTTTTGATTGTCATGCCAATTTTGATATATTTAATAGGATTTGAAATATATGAGATCAACATAAGATATTGATTAGTTTCTTCTTAGTGTAGATGACATTCAAAACTTTTTCTTTATTTGATAACAAGAGATTTACATGTTGAACAAACAATAACTAGGACTCTCTTGTAATTGTTACTGTTCGGGGGCCTTTTTCGGTTGCCCAACCACATGTGGTCTGTTGGAAGGATGACCTTATTAGGCCCGGGTTCTTTTTGGGGAGTTACGTCCGGAAACATTGGGCCACATGGTCCAACGGCTACCGGCATACTTTTAAGCCTACAAAGCCATTAAAACCATTGTCTAAGAATCGCGATAATGGTTGAATAAATATGTAATATGTGTTTGATATGATAGCTTTGATTAGTAATTGTAATAGTAGTTGAAATAAAGTAATTTGTATTTAAAGGTGAAGTAACCATGGAGTCAATGATGTAAATTTAAAGATATAGAAGCAAAGTCACTTATCTTTGTATGGTTTGTAGCCCAGCTATGTAGTATCAGTAAGTTGACAGGATTCCAGCAGAATGCCAGCGGTAGAGGCTAGTTAAGCTCGCCCTTCTTATCATGCATTTAAATGAATTTAAGCCTTGGTTAACAATTGTAATAGTATTTGGAATAAAGTAATATGTATTTAAATGTGAAGTAATCATGTAATGATATAAATTTAAAGGTAAGGAAATAGAGTCACTTATTTCTGATGGTTTGTAGCCCCAGCGGTGTAGCATTAGTGAGTAGACAGCATCCCAGCAGAATGATTTTGGTGGTAGAGAGGCAATTTGCTATAATAACTTCAAGATTGAAGGAGAAAAATGGGTGTAACTAGAGGGAGAGAGAGTATGCCCAGCTATGTGTAGGGGCTGGTTAAGCTTACCCCTTTTATCATGCACTTAAATGAGTTTTTCCCTTGATAATACTCTTTTAGTTGTTGTGAAGTTATAAATAATGTTGCCTTCCATGAGAAGTACTTGTGCCTTCTAAGGGAAGGGCTTTATGTAAGAAGTAGTTGTGACTTCTAAGAGAAGGGCTTTGATATGAGATCTTGGTGCCTTCTAGGATAAAGGTTTTAGTAATAGAAGTTCATGCTTTCCATAAGAAGGGCTTTTAGTATGAGTGTTTGGCATCTCTTGAGAAGTGTGGAGATGGTAAAGATATAGATGTTTTGTGAGATGTAGTATTTGTAATATGTATGATATATGGAAGTACGAGAAGCATGAAGGTTAAAGATAGTAAAAATATGAGAATATAATTGTTGGAGAAGTTGTAGAGATTGCTTTTCAAGAGGAAATATTTTGTAAGAGAAGAGCATGGAGATGTGCTTAGGTATTTGGAGATAAGAGCAGTAAGATGGGTGTAGAAGAGTATTGAGATGTGTTTATGGGCAGCAAAACAGTAGAATTTCAGAGTGAGAGAGTATGAGAGTGGAGATCAGAAGAGTTGCAGTGTGTTATATGTAATGGTGTAGTAAGTGTGTATGAGATTGTGTAGAGGAAGTGAAGAAAGAGATGTTTAGAGATATGGGCAGCAAGATATATGTATTTTCAGAATATGGAGAGTGAGATAATGAGTATAAGAGAGTAATAGTATTGTAGTGTGTTTAGCAAAGCTGTTGGGATTTTCTGCTGGGATTGTATGAAGGCTTATGAAGGGCATTTATGAGTTAAGGGCTGAAGAGTTTAGTTCCTAATTTGGAAACTAAAAACTCAGAAGCTCAGTACTTCATTAAGAGCTTCAGAAGATAATTAGAGGGAGAGAGAAGTTTATGAGTGAGTTCTCCTCCATTGGTGTCCCCCCTCTTTGAGGTGTTGATGAAGAGTTCTATTTAGCTAAGTTTAAGATGGTATTTTAGCAAATAATATCAGCCAAAATCTATCCCAAATAGCAATGAATCTTTAGAGAATCCATCTTAACATTTGGCCAAAAATGGTAGGTTTAGCTTTTAGGTATTCTTCTTGTTTCGGGTAAGAGCTGCTGGGGAAAGAGAAGCAAAAAATGAAAGTATTTTGGCAAGAAAAAGATAGTTACTTTAGTTGGTTTTGGTTTTAGCCAAAAGTGAAAAAATCAGTAATGCTCAAGCTGCTGGGTCAGTTGTCATAGTTGTTCTTAAAAGGCTGTCCTAGCTATCAGGAAAAGTTGTGATAGTTATCATGAAAAAGCTATCCCAACTGTCAAGAAAAACTGTGACAGCTATCATGAGGCAGCTGTTCGCTTTGGGTAGAAGCCAATGAGGTTAGATGGGTTATTTCAGACTGCTGGAGAGGTCATTTCATAGATTTGGCTGAAAAATGATAAAATCTCTTTTAAGGCTATCTTGCTATTTTGGGTATAACAGCTAGTTGCTGAGATTTCAGGATTAAATGGCTGATGATATCACTTCCAGCTAGGTGTCAAGTGCTGAATACACTGCTAGGGTTTAGCTGGATATGTTTCCTTTCTTAGGTGTTTGTGTTTTTGACACAAGGTTCCATTACAACACATTTCTAGTAAGTAATAGAAGGATTGGTTGAAAGATAATGAAGCTTTAGAGATTTAGTCAAGGTCTCATTAGGTTATGACATAATCTTGATGAGCAAGAAGAGTATTTAATGCTCTACTCTGGCAGCTGGCAGAGAAATATATGGTCAGATTGTCGTAGACAGCAGTTGGGTATTAGAGATATCATGAATATTTTGTATATAGAGAGAGATAAAGATAGCCAATCAGATTAGGCCATGTATTTGAGTTGGATTTTAGCTGAAAGTAGTAATGAGATTTATGTAGAATAATATAATGAAGTTTTCAAATTTATATAGCAATAGCTGGGGATTGAATGAATAGTTAATTTCCCAGCAGTTAGATGGCTGGAAATATTAAGCATTTGTCACATGATGAATATTAAGTTTTAGGAAAAGAGCAATGGAGAGTTTTATCATTTAATGTGTCATGTGATAAGAGATGCTTACCATATGTTACCCATTATACACGGACTTGTTAGAGTTTAGAGAGTTGGAGAAGACATGCCAAGCAACATGTTTCTTTTATCAACTTTAAACCACTAGAGCTTTACTGAACATACCTCTTGGCCCTCCAAACCACGACTTCCAAAGTTTCCCCAAAGTGACTTATGAGCTTGGATCATAAGCCGAAGATGAGATGACGTATCTCGATTTTTTTTGTCATTTTGTGTAAATATGGGCTCTTGTTGAAGAAGTTGCTTGCAATGAGTATAAGAGAGGTAATATGGGCTGTGAGCTTTTGATTCATTGCTTAAGCCCGATCCATATGTTGATGTTGATGATGTCGTGGGGTTATGATCCCAATTGATGAAGAGGAAATGTGGACCATGAATCCGTCTCTTGAAGTAAGGATCTTGCGGGCCATGTGAGCCCAATCTATGTAGTTGAGTGAGATATAAGCTTATTTTGGGTTTTAAAGAGATTTACCTAAAAAATCAATAATAAGTTGATGTGGTATGGGTTGCCAATGAAGTAATGCTATGTGGGCCGAAAAAACGGTCCTCAACATTAGCGCCCCGAGTGTATGGGCTTGTACTGCAAGGGTATGCACGAGTGATGGGTTTGTTTAAAGACCTTTTTAGATAGGTAGTCCGAGATTGTTGATTGCTGGAGATGATACTGCTAGATTGAAGGCAGTAAGGCAATGTTGTAGTTGGTCAGGATTGCAGCTGGGTTTGGTGCTGCTAGATTGAAGGCAGCAACATAATGTTGTAGCAGGTCAGGATTGCAGTTGGGTTTGGTGCTGCTGGATTGAGGGTAGCAAGGTAATGTTATAGCTAGTCAGGATTGCAGCTGGGTTTGGTGCTGCTGGATTGAGGGCAGCAAGGTAATGTTAAAGTTGATCAGGAATGTAGCTGGGTGCAGTGTTGCTGGATTGAGTTTGTTGAAGTCGATGCATTTAGAGTTTGTTAGGTTCTAAGGTCTTAAGATTTTATGTATTTAGAACTCTAATTTGTAATGTTGGCAAACCATGATCAAAACAATGTATTTAGTCTTGTTTAGGCTTGCTCAAAGTTGATTTATTATTTTAAAGTTGGAATCGAGTGGCTGCAGAAGTACTTGGGACTTTCGGCCTGGCTCGATCGATCGAAGAATAGACTCGATCGATCGAAAATCACACAGGTTGATTTTTCTGCAGAATTTCCAACTCAGCCCTACTTCATTAAACGTTTAGGGTTTTATGTTTTTACCCTAGGTATATAAACTAAACCCTAGCCACATTTTTGTAGGTTGCTCCAATTGTATTGTTGCTCATACATTGCTGTTTTGTGTAAGTCTCTTGTGAGATCTTTGAGGAGCTTTCCTTTACACAAAGCTTAGGGTTTTCAAGTTGGAGATCTTATCTACATCTTGATGATCAACTTGGTTGCTACCATTGAAGCTTAAAGAATATCAAGCGGGGGTGCTTGTAGCTAATTGAAGAATCCAAGAAAGAAGGAGTCCGTGGATTCGGAGCTTGCACGTGGTCGTGTCAGTAAGTTCTACTGGTGGGTAGCATTAGGAAGTCAAGCGGGGAGCTTGTAGTCCTTCTGTATGAACTTCGATTCTTTCGCATAGTGGATTCAGGTTTACCTTGAGGATAGCTAGGTCAAATCCTCCCCAGGTTTTTACCGTGTGGTTTCCTGGGTCATCATATCTTGTGTTCATTTATTTTCCGCTGCTTTATATCTTGATATGATTATTTGATTGCTTTAACCTAGAATTGCATAATTTGACTAAGTAACAACTTGGCTAATTAATCTAGGCTACGCAATCTGTGTGTTTAAGGGGTCTAAATTTCCAACAAGTGGTATCAGAGCGTGGTAGCTCTTTTTGCTTGAGATTTCTATCTCTGAGCTGATCCTTGACCCCAGTTGTCATGGATAATGGACACTCTTTGTTTGTTCCTCCTCATTTTGATGGGAACAACTATGCTTATTGGAAAGTAAGGATGAAAGCATTCCTGAAATCCATTGATGAAAGGGTTTGGAATTCTGTTGAATACGGATGGGAGAAGCCCACTACTCCTGTGAGTGAGTGGCAAACTTCTGAAAAAGAAGCAGCAGGCTTCAATAGCAAAGCTATGAATGCCATCTTCAATGCTGTTTCTATGGAGGAATTTAAGAGGATCTCTAATGTTGAGGTTGCTCATATTGCTTGGAAAATCCTCCAAACTGTGCATGAAGGCACAAAGGCAGTTAAGATTAATAAATTGCAACAATTGACTTCTAGGTTTGAGAGTATTAGGATGTCTGATGATGAATCCTTTGATGAATTTTATGCCAAACTGAATGATATTGTCAATTCTGCTTTTAATTTGGGTGAAATCTATGATCAACCTAAAATTGTTAGGAAGATTCTTAGATCTTTAACTGAAGATTTTAGACCCAAAGTGACTGCCATTACTGAAAGCAAGGATGTGGACTCCATCCCTGTAGATGAACTTGTAGGATCTCTCCAATCCTATGAGTCTGACCTACCTAAAGTAAACAAATCCAAATCAATGGCTCTTAAGTCAGTTGATGATGTTGATGGTGGTGGATTTGATGATGAGCTCTCTGCTACAGAGATTGCCTATCTTGCAAAAAACTTTAAGAATTTTCTTAGGAATACAAATAGAAAGGCAAGAGGTACCAACACTGCTGAACCTAGAAATTTTAGGAAGAATGATCCCACTAAGGTAAATAATTTTGAAAAATCAAATGATAGAGGTGGTCAATCTTCTAATAATTTTTTGGGTCCTCAATGTTTTGGTTGTCAAGGGTATGGTCATATGAAATCTGAATGTCCTACATTCTTGAAGACTAAGGGTAAAGCTATGGCTGTAACCCTTAGTGATAATGAGGTTTCTGATGATGAGTCCGGGTGTGACGAGGATGGAAACTTCATTGCTTTCACAGCTACTGCTATGGTCAGTGAAAGCGTATCTGCTGAAGAGAACCCTTCTGATGGGGAACTCTCTGAAGATGCAGATCTTCAAGAGGCCTATAACAAACTTTGCAAAATTGCTGCAAAGGATGCTATGAAAGTTGATCTTGGCCTAAAGAAAATTGACTCTCTGGAGCTTGAAAAGAAAAATTTGCTTGTTAAACTGTTTGATGCTAATGAGCTTCTAAATAATGTTAAATCTGAGAACATGCTTTTGCTTGATAAAGTTAGAACCTTAGAACATGATTTATCTATTGCTAGATCTGCTAGTTCTAAACTTGATCACATGTTAAATGTTCAAAAGTATCCTGCGGATAAATCTGGTTTGGGATATGTTGAAAGCATCTTTGGCTCTACTCCACATTCCACAAATTTTGTTCCTGCTTCTTCTTCTGAACCTTCTGCTAGTGAGGTTGTGAGTGAAACTGTCAAACCACCTGTGAGTGAGGTAGTTAATCCTGTAGAAGTTTCACCACCTAAGAAGATTAGGGTAGACTTAAGAGAATCTAAACCTAGGGAGCCTACCAAATCTAAGGACAAGATGCATGGTAAACCTGCTTGGGTTTGTCATTATTGTGGTAAGTCTGGACATATTCGTCCTAATTGTTACAAGCGTCAAGCTGATAAGAGAGCAACTAAACCAAAAGTGCCTGTGCCTCAAGCACAAGACCCTATGGCACTAATTGGTGAATTGGTAAAGGTGTTAAACCTTTATTCCAATCCTGGAGTTGGGAATCACTCGAATGTGAATATGAACTCCAATGCTCGTGGTGCATCCAAAAGGTCTTGGATGCAAAAGACTCGAACTAACTGAGTCTTTCTGACATGGTCCTTGTGCTTAATTGCCTTTTCCTTTGGTGACCATTGTTCTTTGGTTTTTTGTCTTTTTGTTGTTTTTGTTCTAGGACTTGCATTGCATTACATTCATGCATTTCATTCTAGGATGTATCTGTTTTCTCTTTTAATAAAAATAAAAAAAAAAAAAAAAAAAAAGGGAGAAAGCAAACATTATGTTAGACACTATTTGTCTTGATTTTTGAAAAACAAGGTTGGTCTATCTTGTGACACATATCATGGTCTGTGTACCTTGTTTAACTTTGATGAACTTTTTCATTGCACTTGACTAGTTAAAACTTTGTAGTGCATGTTGTGTGGGAAAGATGTGTTTGGTTTTTATTCTCCTTGTCTTAATCATGAAGTCATATGTTATTTAACTGTCGGACTTGATTCTTTTGAGAAAGGCATAAATAACCATCTCACCACTGTTCACTAGCCAATCATGAACACCTTAGTGCATATCATAAGATTCTGTGCTCGAGAAAGTGTAGCACATGCACAAAAAGAACATAAGGTGTAGCCTCAAATTAAATTAAAACTGGTGTGTACTATTAGGCTTGATGCCAATTCACTTAATTCAAACTGGTGTGTACTATTAGGCTTGATGCCAATTCACTTAATTCAAACCGGTGTGTACTATTAAGCTGAATGCCATCTCATACAAATAAGAGGCAAAAATGCAAGAAACTTACATGATTGCAAGCTTTTGTTCTAGGAGATGTGGGAGTTATAGGATGTAACTCTTTAGGTGATAGTCTCTTTTTAAATTCTGTGTGATGAATTGTATATACTTTGTGTTTGATTGCTATTCACATATCACCTCACATGTATCTCAAGTTTTTGCTAGTATCACACACTACACAAGTTACTCTTTGTTAAACACTGTACATGCTAGTGTGTGTGTTTTTGGTCTGACCAACCAAGTTTGAAAATATCTTGAGATTTGTGCACAACATTTTTGTTGCTTGAGAAAATTCAAGGGGAGAATGATTGAAACTTGTTTTTGACATAATTTGGGTTTAAAAAATTTGGGTTTTTGAAAAAGCATTCCATCTCATACTCATGCATTTTGCTTTTCTTGGTTAATGCTTTGAGGAGTTGCTTTTCAAAATTAGGTTTGTGTCTTTCAAAACTGGATTTTTTTAAAAAAATTTAGTAAGCCTCTGCCCATTTCGATTGATCCAGTCTGTTTTTCGATCGATCGAAAAAGTGCTTTAATTTGTTCTAAAATAACTGTTTCATTCGATCGATCGAATGTAATTTTCGATCGATCGAATATTGTGAAAAAGCTTTTTAAAAGTTCAGATCTGACTTTTTCAAAATCACTATTCAAACTTTTCAAACTTTTTCTTCTCTCTCTTCGAGTTGGCAAGGCTCCACATAGAGATTTTTGTCATTTTCCTCTGTAGTTTTTGCAAAATCTCTCTCTCCTCAAGTCGGTAAGACACTTTTGCCCTTCCTTTTGATTTTATTTTCATCATTTCATGCATATTTTCATGCATTTAGGGGCGTTTTTCGCACTTTGCAATTTTGGGATTTTCATTTGATTCAAGTCATATTTTATGCAATTGATCAATGGGTTTTTGTGAGAACATGCTATAGACATGATCTTAATAGTTTAATTTGATCAATTTTGAGTTTGGTGTGAAATTGAAAAATCTAGGGTTTCTAATTGATCCAATCTGGGGATTTTGTTAAATTGGGTAGAATTTGATACAATTGGCTTGTTGTGTTGATGTAATTAAGCATTATAATCTATGTGATAAGTTTTGTAATGATCAATTCATAAATTTGTTTTAAAAATTTTCAAGTGGTTTTCAATTTTTGGGGTTTTTGTTAAGAAATTCCCTGCTCAAGCCAATTTTGTCAATTTAATCTCAATTAAACTTAATTGCTCACTACATTAGTACATGCATCATGGCATTGTATTTGTTCATGCATTATATAGATTTTCATTCTATTATTTTTGTTGCTAACTTGCAGTCTGCCCTTGGTCTTGTTTTTCTTGTGTTTTCTTTTGGTTTTCTCTTTTGTGTCTCTGTCCTTTCCTTAGCATTATGCCTAGGAAGACTAGAGCCCGTAGGTCCATTCCCTCTTCCTCTCCATCCCCTCCTTCCTTTGACCGTGAGAGGTTTCCGAGTGAGAAAAACCAAGAGCTTTTTGAGAAACTTAACCTTAAGAGGAAGATTTGGGCTGAGCGTTATGTTCTATTAGATGAGCTAGATCCTGCCATTAGGGCAAACTTTGAGCGTCGGGGCTGGTTACCCTTGTTGGACATTTCTGATCCTCCTCCACCGTCTGCCTTGATTAGAGAGTTCTATTCGAACATCTCTATCCACGTCTATGATTCCAACACTTTAGTAAAGAGTTGGATACGAGGTGTAGGGTACACCATTACTCCTCAGGTAGTGGCTGATGCTCTAGGGGTACTGTTGGTTAGGGATCCTGTCTATCCTTATGACGAGTCTCCCGAGTTGAGCGATGTTTAATCTTACATCACTGGAACTTCTATCCAGTGGGGTTCTGATCCTAGGATCACTTCTACTGAGCTTTCCGGGTTGCACTGTCTGTTCTTTAGGATAGCCTGTCATTCCATCTGGTCCATTTCTCATGTTCACACCATTCCTCTTGAGAGGTGTGTATTTTTGTACGCTCTGGTTACTGATGCTCCTATTAGTTTTCCCCATCTCTTTCTTCGTTCTTTGAACGATGTTTATAGGAGTTCATCTTCTTCTCATGCCCTTGTTCATCCTATTTTCATTCATAGGATTTTGCTCCATCTTGACCTTAGTGACTTCCCTTCCTCTGAGCCCGTTCATGTGATAGCTCCCATAGGTGCGTCTTTTCTTAGACAGAGGGCCGCTTATCTTCGAGCTAGTTCTAAACACCCTAGGTCCGAGCCGTCTAGTAGTGCACCTCCTCCTTCTTCTTCTACAGGTACTGCTGGTGAGGATGTTCCTGATTCAGTTGGTGATGATGCTGTTGCTGCTGATGTTCCTCCACCTCCTTCGACCAACTTTGATGTTCGTCGTACTCTGGAGACTGTCGTGACCGTTCAGGCGGCTCATGGTCAGATTTTGGTGGACTTACTAGATGAGATTCGTGCTCTCCGAGCTGATTTAGCGCGTCTTCATTCACCCTCACCACCTCCTTTTGATGGCGACTCATGATTGCGCTTTGGCATTCCATCACAAAAAGGGAGAGTGGAGTTTTGACTTATAGGAGATTTTTGTTGTTAGGGGGAGATTTTTGTTACTTGTTGAGAGGAGCTTGTGGAGTTTTTAGATTGTATCTAGGTGCTTCACTTTGTATATCATTTTTTGGAGATATTTATGTTAAGGGGAGTAACATTGGTTGATATACATGTTTTTTTATTGATTCTTGTTGATTTGTGATTCACTGCTTATTGATTTATATTTATGAGTTGATCATTTATATATGTCTTTATTTTGTGTTGTGTGAATCTTGCAAGAATGTTATACCTGTTGTTTTACTCTTTTCTGTCACACATGCGTTTATGCGTTTGTTGAGTATTTTAGGAATATACAGGTTGATTCAACTAAGCTGCTGTCTACACTTGCAACCGATGGATAGTAGTTAGGCTGAATTTGAAATTTATGAGCATTTCTTTGTAAAGGGCTTTTTACTTGTAAAACTTTGAGTTTTTAATTAAGGTTTTGTCACGGATTGCCAAAGGGGGAGTTTGTTAGGTTCTAAGGTCTTAGGATTTTATGTATTTAGAACTCTAATTTGTAATGTTGGCAAACTATGATCAAAACAATGTATTTAGTCTTGTTTAGGCTTGCTCAAAGTTGATTTATTATTGTAAAGTTGAAATCGAGTGGCTGCAGAAGTACTTGGGACTTTCGGCCTGGCTCGATCGATCGAAGAATAGACTCGATTGATCGAAAATCGCACAGGTTGATTTTTCTGCAGAATTTCCAACTCAGCCCTACTTCATTAAACGTTTAGGGTTTTATGTTTTTACCCTAAGTATATAAACTAAACCCTAGCCACATTTTTGTAGGTTGCTCCAATTGTATTGTTGCTCATACATTGCTATTTTGTGTAAGTCTCTTGTGAGATCTTTGATGAGTTTTCCTTTACACAAAGCTTAGGGTTTTCAAGTTGGAGATCTTATCTACATCTTGATGATCAACTTGGTTGCTACCATTGAAACTTAAAGAATATCAAGTGGGGGTGCTTGTAGCTGATTGAAGAATCCAAGAAAGAAGGAGTCCGTGGATTCAGAGCTTGCACGTGGTCGTGTCAGTAAGTTCTATTGGTGGGTAGCATTAGGAAGTCAAGCGAGGAGCTTGTAGTCCTTCTGTATGAACTTCGATTCTTTCGCATAGTGGATTCAGGTTTACCTTGAGGATAGCTAGGTCAAATCCTCCCCAGGTTTTTACCGTGTGGTTTCCTGGGTCATCATATCTTGTGTTCATTTATTTTCCGCTGCTTTATATCTTGATATGATTATTTGATTGCTTTAACCTAGAATTGCATAATTTGACTAAGTAACAACTTGGCTAATTAATCTAGGCTAACCAATCTGGTTGTTTTAAGGGGTCTAAAACTGTTCAGAGTTGACTTCATTCTTGTAGTTGTGACCGTGGTTGGTCCATTTAGAAATATTTTGTGACTGTGGTTGGTCCATTTAGAAATATTTTAAGCAGAACTTTTGATGCTACGGCTGGGGAGGATATTGCTCTTGATTTAGTGGAGTTGAAGCATTGAGGTTGTTGCTGTTGAAAGTCTGAATATTGAGCTTACGACTGGGGCAATCTAGAATGTATTTTGACATCATAGTAGATGAATATTTTGCTGATATTGCTGTAGTCAATTCTTGAAAAAAATTTGATAGAAATGGCTAAGATAATATGAACTTTCCATTGAGATTCCATCCTTGTTGGAAGAATTGCTTTAGAAAGCATGGCCACTTGTAGGTTTGGCTACATGATCATGATTGTATTGATAGAGTCATAAGTGATGATCATATTGCTGAATCTGATAGTACTACTCGAGTAAGGAAATAGGTGTTGCTGGGCATGTAGAGATTCAATATAGCAAAAAGTTCCATAGCTGTAGTAGTAGCTTTGATTTAATTGGTAGAGTGACTGGTCTTCATGTAGATCTATATGTAGTCCTCTTAAATAGAGAGTGGGAGACCAAGCCCCCAAGTGTAAGATGACGTTTGCAAAGATCCCAACGGTATGATGCATAAGACCGCTATGATTCCAATAGTGTAGTGCGTGGGACTACCATGGCTTTGAAGAGGGTGCGTGGGACTTCCACAGCTTTGAAGAGAGTGCGTGGGATTGCCACAGCTTGATATAATAGTACTCCAATGGATAGAGCTTCATTTGTTGCTTGTAATCTTGTGAGAGTGCCAAATTGATAAGTAATGTGTTCTTGAAAGAAATTGTCCATTGCTGGGCCAATAGACTTGTATAGTGGAAATGCCTCCATTGATGATAAATATCCAATTGCAGCCCCCAAAGATGGAACCTTTGGACTGATAAGATTAAGCCCCCAAGTGTAGAGCGGCCTTGGATATGCATATGTTTGCAAGTGAGGAGTACCTTGACAAATTCAGTAGTGAAATTGGCACTTTGCTACTTGAAATAGTGTAGGTACTTATGGTAATGATCTTGTGTGATAATTGCTTGATCGAGCATGCTAGATCAATAAGTCTATTTGCTCGGGGCATCTGTATGGACTAATGGATCTGCTGGAGTTCTGAACATGAGTAGTTGGGTTTTGTTCTGTTTGCCTAGGCTAGTTGCTGGGTGTGTGTTAGTTTACTGCTAGAGTAATCTTTTCTTGATTTGAATAGGCAATTCACCATTCTAGATGACTTTTTGATTTGCTGAATGTATTGACTGTTGAGCAGATGATAATGATTGAAAATATTTGATCTTTGTGTCATTATGAAGGAAATAGTATTGGCAGCTTCTAGGAAAGTATGGCTGGCATGAGTTCCAGCAGTAAGATAGGAAATACTAGATTGATGGCGATGGTTTGGATCTAGCAATAGAATAGTATAGTGGTAGCTTTCACCTTGTGTTTAGGAAGTAAGTTTAGCTGAAACTCTTGTTGCCCTTAAGTAAGGATCGAGGGTGCAATTTGACAACGTTGGTAGATGATTCTTTGTTGGACTTAGATAGTTTGGAGACTACTTCACTTTTTCCAGCAGTAGGTGTATTCTTGTCAAGTTGTTGGCCATTGGCTTCTTGCACTTTTCACCATTTGCTGGGTTATGATTAGAAGTAACAAAGATTGTGGAGTACTCATCTTACTTCCTAGCGGTGCAAGGCTTTTGCTGGTGCAGTAACTTTTCAAACCTTTGCAGTTGTTGGGTAGATTGTGTGATGTGAAGATACAGCAGTAGGTAGCTTGGAATACTGTCATGGAATTGCTGGATGTATTCAAGTAAGACTTGGATCTAATTTTTGCTTGTGGAGGGCAGCAAGAGTGATCCTTAATTCTTCATGAGAACATTTTTCAGCAAAGATCCCCCATGTAGCAATGGAAATAGGCTGAATAGTAATGTAACAAAATGTTGGCATGATCTGAGATCGATTAAGAAAGTTCTCTAGCAAAGTTCTCCACTTCTTGAATGTAGTCCTCGAATGATAACATGGGCTTTGATAAGCAATTGCCATGGGCTTGAACCATGGGCTTTTAGTGTGTGATTGAATTCCATTGATGAGATAGTTTTGCCATGGACTTGAATCATGGGCTTTTGAAAAATATTGTTGCCAAAGTATTAACTTTGGGCTTTGAGCATAATATAATATTAGTTGCCAAATAATATTTGGGTTTTTATGAAATAATTTATTTGTCAAAAAAGTAGTAGTTTTGGGTTGTTAAATTTGCCGTTAACTTGGATGGAAATTTAAAGTTTAAAGTTCAATGTGTAATTAGGAAAATAGTTAGGGTGGTAAACTGTAATTTCTCATTTGTTTGTAAGGGATTAAGAAGATGGGCAATTAGGTTTTTTCACATTATGCCATATTTTTTCATCAAAGTTAATAGCAAACTTGATATCGAGGTGCAAAGTGTAACAATAATCATAGTTTATGATGCAAAGCACGCATTCAAAAATTTGTACAAAATGTAATCAAAGGTACAGTTTAGAGTAATAAAATGTAATTTTTCCTATTTTTTTTAAGAATAAAACACTTAAGCACAAAAATTTTGCATTTTCTACTAAAATTTATTTTTACAGGGATTTTAAAAACTATAATAATGACCATATTTTAGCTTATATATGAATTATAAAATGCATTTAATTTTATATTTTAAAATGTACCATTGCATAT
Organism: Quercus suber; assembly: GCF_002906115.3. Taxonomy (NCBI): domain Eukaryota; kingdom Viridiplantae; phylum Streptophyta; class Magnoliopsida; order Fagales; family Fagaceae; genus Quercus; species Quercus suber. The sequence goes on along the minus strand of NW_027069758.1, from coordinate 799,626 downwards.
GCATGACATTATAAGCTAATTGTACATTAATTCACAACTCAAGAAAAATTCAAAATACATATTGTGGGGCCCGTGGGCCTGATAGCCTCGGCCCATCGGATAGCAGGCCCAAGGCCCATGCCGAGGAACACTGACTATTCAAGGCTAAATTGGAGAAAACCTCTTTTCCCAATCCACGCCGAGGACCACCTCATCCTCGGCCTGACAAGGGTGACTTTCGGGAAAGATCAGGCCCAAAGCAAGCTGCCACCCTCGCATTTAATGCATTCACCTAACCCCCCTGGCCGCATTAATAGGGATATAACCCCTTAGCAGGGCAACGTTGATCAGAGTGAACCACTCGAGTACTGATAAGGCCTCTGATGGGACGGACGGCCAGAAGAGAGGCAAATGAATGATCAAAAGATGGAATAAGGAGATAGGAAGATGAAGACTATATAAGGAAAGCAAGTAAAGTAAAAAAGGGGGGGGGGGAAAAGAGAAGAAAAAGGCTTCCTCGGCCATGGGCCGAGGAGCATCCTCCCAGTTGTATAGAAACTCTAAGTATCTTTTTATAAATGAAAGTTCATGCTTGGTGAACGAAGGCCAGCGCCTAAACCTTTAACCCACTCTCTATAAATTTATTGTTTGGGCTGGATTGGGCTGAAAACCCATTCATATTCAGGGTCAATCCAAATTGAGTCTCTACACATATCTATATATATAATAATAGGTGAAGCTAAGAGAAACTCAAATTATAATTCCAAATAAGAGTTCCAATTTTGCACCATGTATCATAAATTATTTATTCTTAAAGAGTTTTATTTCTTAATTTTAAAATCAAATGTGGGACCTTATCATAAATATTCATCCAAGTGAGTTATTAAGTACAAAAACTAAAAAGTCTAGAATAAATGAATTGTAAAAAAAAAAAAAAAAAAAAAGGACGACACAACTTGGCTATGCTCATTCTTCTACCTTTCCTCTTTCTGTAGACGAGCCATATGGACAATTTGAGGTGGTATAATTTTGTAGCATCATCAATTACTAATACGGTAATCCCTTTGTTTGAGTCTGCTATATGATCTGTTTGATTAAACACACAGTTGCGATAGAGAATATTCAACCAAGGGCTGGTTAATTGCCTACCATTAAATTCTAAGAAAAGACGTAAAGGACTACTACCATAACTTTTATTCTCCTCCTTGATTTTTTGAATTTTTGTGTGAATCACATATTTTGAGTGTTTTGATTGTTCTCTTTTGTTGTTTGAATCTCAGTTTCAGTAATAACATGAACATTGCACACACAGATTGCACTCATCCGTTTTACTCGATGTGGTGGTTAGCTTTGAAATCCACAGTACCAAGCATCTGCGGGCTTAAATGTGTTTTATTCTTTTACAATCAAATTTAAATTTTTATTAGTAGTCTACTTAACTATTACTTATTATATAATTTTATATATAATTAAAATCTGATCATAGGTATATAAAATTTTGAATTATTTCTGAACATATTATTTAAATAAAAATAATGATAACATAAACAAAAGAAAATATGTTTTTGAATTTTTTACCATCAATATTTGAGTTACTTAGGCTATTTATGAATTAATTTTTTACCACAATTGTAAGAGATGCTTAAGGTTTTAGAGCTTTTAATCACTAAGAAAGCCTGGCATTCTCCAAATTATAGTGAAACTATTATTTTTGAAAATGAATTAATACTGTGTCAACTAATTATGTATACTAGCTTATAACCACATTCATATGCATGGATACACTTAAAGATATACAATAAAATGCATAATATAATTCCTATATATATATAATTTAAATACTATTAATAGAAATTTTATATTTTGTTAACTATTTAAAAAAAATTGTAAGGATATTATTAGGTATAAAATGTAAATTGTCAATTTTTTTTTTTTTTATTGTGAAGCT
>NW_027069758.1:781314-794845 GCF_002906115.3 Quercus suber | reverse complement strand
CTGAAGAAGATTCTGACTAGACCACACTATCCTTATTTATTATATTTTATCTACACCAAACTCAGTTTGCTGGCTTGTAACACCACATCTTATTCTTCAACATAGTGACTGTCCAACTTTTGCTTCAAGAGAACTTGTTGCTATGACTATTCTATATCCATAAGTTTGATACAAAAATTCAACTGGACGCCATCTATCTAAACACAAAAAGATTTTCTTTCCATCACCAACATCATGGTTTTAAGAATTGCCTAGCCCCTTCCCTAAAAAGTGTCAGTATTAAAAAGCACCTACCCTTCAACAACACCTTATGCTTCCCACAAGGAGCCAGTTTGAGTGACCACTGCCCTGTTCCAATATTCCACCATTTTAAGCCGTAACACCCCTTTCTTTTTTGGAATGCACACTTGATCCTAAGAAACTTTTAAATTTCCCCTACCATCATTAGACCCTTACCAAAAGAGAAGAAGAAGAAGAAAGAAAGGGTTGAATCTTTGTTCAATATTTTTGACGGCTTTCTTAAGGAGGATAAGCACACTAGACCAATACATCTGGATGCTATGGATTAGGAGATGCTTGCTTGCTTGCTTGAGAAGGACAATTTTATTCATCCTATACTAACTACACGTCTCTAATAATCCATTCGAAAGACCACATCAAATTAAAAACCCACAAACTGATTAAAACAAAACATATAATGGAATTAATATATATATATATATATATCAACCTACAATACCCAAATCCAGAGTCCAATTTTTTTGCAAAACCTTACCATGAATGTATTCAATACAGAGAATCAAAGAGCCAGAACGTAAATTTCCAAAAAATACTAAAAACATAACATTCTGATCTTCGAAAGTAATAAGGAAATGGAAGCTTACCACAACAGAGGTTAAACTGAAGAATTACTCTCCACTGGTCTAATTATATCCTATATGAGAAAAAGAAAGAAATAACTGCATTAAATTTCATGTCTAATCAACAGTAAAAGTGACAGAAACATTGTGAAAAGAAGATGTCATAAATAAAAACATAAAAGCGGTCAAACCTGCCCTGTGGCTAAGGGAAGGAAGTTGAAATCACGTTGGAGTGTTGTTAAGATACAAAAACTTGTATTTCCAGGCCAAAGTTTCTGTGGTCTTTGGTCATTTCTTTGAAGGAAACATGTGAGATGACATCACCTTTGGGATCCTTTGTGTTCTTTGTTAACATCAAAATCTGACGTTTCTACATTTGTGTGTTCTTTTTTTGGCTTTAATTAACTTGTGTTCCTTTGTTAATGTGAATATGTTACCCTTGCCTAAAAGATTCCCAACTCTGGTCTCGGCTTGACCTTCAAACCATTTGGCAGGTTTCTATGTTTTTTTCAGTCTTTTTGTTTTTTGTTTTTAAGTGCACCAAGTCTTTACAATTTTTCTTCTCAAAAAGAAAAGAAAAGAAAAATTCTTTACAATTTTCAATTTTCCAATTGCAAACATATATTATAAAATATGTTAGTTCATTTAAACCAGGATCGGAGTAAGGACTTTGATTTAGAGGTCCAAAACTTAAATCAAAATTTTTTATCATTAAAGAACAATCAATACACAAAATTTTAAAACAAAATTAAGACATGAAAAGTAAAACTAGCATCCACTATTAACAAAATAACAGAGGAACGCAACAATCCAAATATATGTACCAGTCATGCAATCCCCATCTAAAAAACCAAGCTCCAAAAGGTAGCGGATGACTCCAGGCGTTCCTCCAATCTATCAAAACAATCATTAATGGGTTCATCAAGATGAAACGGTGATAAACAAAGTAAAGGAAACAATATAAAAATTTCCATATCCCAAAACCACCACCAATCCAAACACAACACAACCACCGGGACCAAAAGCCATCACTACATGAATCAAAACCCACTATAATCTCCAAGAATAAAACCCATAGAAAAAACCCATACCAAAACCCATCCAAGAATCAAACCATAGAAAAGAAATGACAATAGATCAAACCCACTGAAATCTCTACCACCAATCTCCACCGCAAACCCACTGCCAGCAAGCCAAACGACCGATCTCAACCCTCAAAAACTCCATTTAAACCCAAAATCGAAAATCGAAACCCTAAACCTAAAATCGAAACCCTAAACCAAAAACAGGAACCCTAAAACACAAATCAAAACAAACAATTTTAAAAACTTACTGTTAGTCTTGAAAGGGTCAGAGTTTTTGTAAGAACTTCTCCTCAGTTCTCGATTTTGGAAGAGAATCGATCGATGAGAAGTGACTGGAGAGGAGGGAAGAGCGGAGGGAGCTAGGAAGGGGATTCGGAGAGGGTGGAAGTGAGGGAAGGAGGGGACGATCGAGAGGCAGCTTGAGATCGTTGATAGTGGTCTGAGAGTGTTTTGTGGAGTTAGGCTTTTTTTCAATTGCTTGGAGTTAGAGGGAGCTCTAACCATAACCTGAGCTGCGTTTGGTAAATGCAGCTCCAGACATATTTGCAAAAGAAAAAAAAAAAAAACCAAAAAACGCAGCCTCACCCTGAAAAAACGCGGCTCCAGGGAAGGCTATAGCCGGGTTTTTAAAAAACGCGGCTCCAGGCTAACCTGGAGCCGCGTTTTCCAAAAACGCGGCTCAAAGTCTAGCCTGGAGCCGCGTTTTTTAAAAATCCGGCTGAAACTCCATCCTGTAGCCGCGTTTTACAAAAACGCGGCTACAAAACGCGGCTAAAACCCGCGTTTTTTGTAGTGTCTCCACCATGTCGTTCATTTAAAGAAAAAAAATAGTTGGGACATGCATGTTGCCGTGTCCAACACATTTCCCATGTTCCATATGTGTTCGTACATGAGCACAATAGTCTAAATGCCGTGTCCGTGCTTTCCAGGGTCCATACACATCCAGTAGCAATAGAGAAAAAGGTGAATGAGAACCAAGTTGAAATCACATGTCTTTCCATACTCAAACCAGCTGCTCATATTTAACAATCACATCTTATGTCTCAATGTTTAACGGAATTTTTTTATAATTTAAAAAAGTCACAATAGACGACAACGTGATAAGACAACTCTGTCACTCCATTTCTACACAGTATAAAGGAAAAGATTTTTATAAAAATAACTAAAAGAATGAAATATTGGAATATAATTGACTTCAATTAGTGTAAGTGGAGCGCTACACTGCTAGCGTGCTAATGTAGATCGTTGCTCATAGATGCAATTTGAATATTACGTACCAAAATATGGACTTCTTGTTTTTCATTAGATTCCATAATCCATACTCAAGACTGCTAGCTCTTTTAAGTTTCAACTAAGGCTGCACAGATTTGCAAAGATGCCAACATAGTGTTCAACCAAATTTCATTAAGGAAGCCAAAAGTTCTTTCCCAACTAAAAGAATTCAAAGATTTGCAATGTGTAGCCAAAAATTTCTCTATATATTCCCAAACACAACGTTTTCCAAGGTTGTCTAAATTAGTGAAACTTCCAAGGCAGGCTATCAATTGTATCCAGATTTTGTACCTTAATACATGCCAAAACATACTTGTTCTGTCATGCAAGAGAGGGCACAAAAGAGCAATGGTATCAGAATGGAAATTGATCTTTTTTTCAAGGTTTGCAATGAAATGTGAGGGGGCTACATAACCAATAACAGATGAATCTACGTCCCGAAGGATAGCTTGCAGCTCCCTCTAAATCCATGGTCCTATTCTTCCTTTTGTACCAATATTTCCTGATATATTGTGAAATTTCAAGATGAAAAACAATCAGATCAAGTCAAACTCAGGCCTTAAGAAACACAATCAGACACAAACACAGACCATCAGCAACCAAGTAACCTCAATATGAGATCACTAATTAGACTTCAGGAAAATGTTTAAAGGAGATTCAAAGTGTTGGCCTATTCCATGTTAATTTCAGTCGAAATTTTATCAGGGAAGGGCAACCGTGAAGCAATCATCTTCTGTCATCCCCAATATATATATATATATATATAACAGAGGGATCTACACAAGTTCCTTCATTTTGGGTTCAAGAACTGGAGGGTCAATATCAATTCCCATGTTAGCTGTCATCCCTGATATAACTCTCATTGCTAATTCTATACTTGTGCAATTTAAATCTGCCGGCTTTTCAGAGTAGCAATTGTGCGCAATTGCTCAATGGTGATCTTGCCTACTTTCTTCATCTTTGTTCTTTAGAATCTCTATCTCCACCTACATATCAATCAAGATAATTAAACTATCACTGTTCAATTACAGAAGCTCTAATTATGACTGGAAATCCTAATAAAATCACCATGATCCATACCAAAAGTCATGGTACAGCTCCGTTAACTGAAGCTGTCTGCTCTTCTTCATCACCCGCTATCTTTGGATGCTTTATCTTTGTCACCTCCAAGGTGAACTCTGGTGCAAGCTCTGCTTCACTGATTTTGTTGGTCTATGATTGTAAGAATATACAACTAGTATAAAAACTGAACTTAAGCTTACTATTGTCACAGGAAAGGTAGTATTTATTGCATTTGAATTAATATGAGAAGATGAATTGAATTACAAACAAATTCTATCACTAAGAATCAGATTTTATTGCTTCTGTCTCTTCCAAATCTTTACAATTTGATACCTTACCTCTTACCTCTAAAAAAATCATAAGGAGCCACATCTTACAACAAGAAGAACCAGTAGCTTTTGTCTACAATTTCATTACATTAAAATTAAAAAGAAAGAGACATGTATAGATGTATCAATTTGGATTTGAAAGCAATTACATTTCTTAGAAAGCTCCGTCCCTTATCTTATTATGCCCTTCTGTATCTAGCTTCAAAGCCATCTCAACTACTTTACCCTTTCTCCTCATTGCATGCAGCAACTAATACACACATTCGCCATGTCAATTCTCCTAGTTGAATACTGCAAAATGTAGCCTTATTCCATTGCTTCAAGATTTTATTTGGTATCCTTGATATTGTTGCACAATCTATTCTCTATAGCCTGGCAAACCCCAAACATCTTTACCTCCAGTGGATGTTTACCAAAGCCTTGTCTAATCTGTCTTTTGGACGAGCAACCCATAATTTTATTTTTTATTTTAATTAGTAAATGGGGGAGGAGGAATTTCAACCCAATTAAGCTACAAATCTCTTGGCATTTGACTAGGTAAATTTTACTCCTAAGAGAGAAATCAATGTCTACTAGTCCTAAAAGTTCACTAAAAATGTTTTAATCTCCAGGTTTTCTGGTATATCAACGTAGATTTAAGTAAATATAATTGCATTAAACTCAGGTACAGCTAATTAGGTTTTTCAATTGCATTCGGCCCCTTGTTGCATTACCAATAAAACACAAATTGTGTACAATTAAATTCCATTTCTCTAGCAGTATTGTTTTCATCAGATATGTCAGTATGTACATATCAGATCCATTTTAAGAGCGTGTTTGGACTTCGAATCAGCCTAATTCCTAAAACGGTAAGACTTCAAAGACTTCAATACTATTGAATTTATTTTCCAAAATATATATATATATATATATATATATATATATTGAATTGAAGCTAAAACAAACATATCCTGATTAGTTTTAAAAACCCATAAAAGAAAAATACGAGATCAGCAACAAAAAAAAAAAACAAAACAAAACAAAACAAAAACAAAAACAAAAACAAAATCTATTTTTAAGAAAATGGAAAAGTTGGGTAGAGGGGGGAGGGGAGGGAGGCTCAGATTCGCCTTTTCTCAGACAAAAGAGAAAAAAAGGCACACCACCATGGCTGCAACAAAGAGACAAACTCTGTGGGCAAAGGGCATAAAAGTCATTTTTCTACATTATCATATCATTACTCTTTCATTTACTTAATATATATATATTTTGGAAAATAAATTCAATAGTATTGAAGTCTTTGAAGTCTTACCGTTTTAGGAATTAGGCTGATTCGAAGTCCAAACACGCTCTTAAAATGGATCTGATATGTACATACTGACATATCTGATGAAAACAATACTGCTAGAGAAATGGAATTTAATTGTACACAATTTGTGTTTTATTGGTAATGCAACAAGGGGCCGAATGCAATTGAAAAACCTAATTAGCTGTACCTGAGTTTAATGCAATTATATTTACTTAAATCTACGTTGATATACCAGAAAACCTGGAGATTAAAACATTTTTAGTGAACTTTTAGGACTAGTAGACATTGATTTCTCTCTTAGGAGTAAAATTTACCTAGTCAAATGCCAAGAGATTTGTAGCTTAATTGGGTTGAAATTCCTCCTCCCCCATTTACTAATTAAAATAAAAAATAAAATTATGGGTTGCTCGTCCAAAAGACAGATTAGACAAGGCTTTGGTAAACATCCACTGGAGGTAAAGATGTTTGGGGTTTGCCAGGCTATAGAGAATAGATTGTGCAACAATATCAAGGATACCAAATAAAATCTTGAAGCAATGGAATAAGGCTACATTTTGCAGTATTCAACTAGGAGAATTGACATGGCGAATGTGTGTATTAGTTGCTGCATGCAATGAGGAGAAAGGGTAAAGTAGTTGAGATGGCTTTGAAGCTAGATACAGAAGGGCATAATAAGATAAGGGACGGAGCTTTCTAAGAAATGTAATTGCTTTCAAATCCAAATTGATACATCTATACATGTCTCTTTCTTTTTAATTTTAATGTAATGAAATTGTAGACAAAAGCTACTGGTTCTTCTTGTTGTAAGATGTGGCTCCTTATGATTTTTTTAGAGGTAAGAGGTAAGGTATCAAATTGTAAAGATTTGGAAGAGACAGAAGCAATAAAATCTGATTCTTAGTGATAGAATTTGTTTGTAATTCAATTCATCTTCTCATATTAATTCAAATGCAATAAATACTACCTTTCCTGTGACAATAGTAAGCTTAAGTTCAGTTTTTATACTAGTTGTATATTCTTACAATCATAGACCAACAAAATCAGTGAAGCAGAGCTTGCACCAGAGTTCACCTTGGAGGTGACAAAGATAAAGCATCCAAAGATAGCGGGTGATGAAGAAGAGCAGACAGCTTCAGTTAACGGAGCTGTACCATGACTTTTGGTATGGATCATGGTGATTTTATTAGGATTTCCAGTCATAATTAGAGCTTCTGTAATTGAACAGTGATAGTTTAATTATCTTGATTGATATGTAGGTGGAGATAGAGATTCTAAAGAACAAAGATGAAGAAAGTAGGCAAGATCACCATTGAGCAATTGCGCACAATTGCTACTCTGAAAAGCCGGCAGATTTAAATTGCACAAGTATAGAATTAGCAATGAGAGTTATATCAGGGATGACAGCTAACATGGGAATTGATATTGACCCTCCAGTTCTTGAACCCAAAATGAAGGAACTTGTGTAGATCCCTCTGTTATATATATATATATATATATTGGGGATGACAGAAGATGATTGCTTCACGGTTGCCCTTCCCTGATAAAATTTCGACTGAAATTAACATGGAATAGGCCAACACTTTGAATCTCCTTTAAACATTTTCCTGAAGTCTAATTAGTGATCTCATATTGAGGTTACTTGGTTGCTGATGGTCTGTGTTTGTGTCTGATTGTGTTTCTTAAGGCCTGAGTTTGACTTGATCTGATTGTTTTTCATCTTGAAATTTCACAATATATCAGGAAATATTGGTACAAAAGGAAGAATAGGACCATGGATTTAGAGGGAGCTGCAAGCTATCCTTCGGGACGTAGATTCATCTGTTATTGGTTATGTAGCCCCCTCACATTTCATTGCAAACCTTGAAAAAAAGATCAATTTCCATTCTGATACCATTGCTCTTTTGTGCCCTCTCTTGCATGACAGAACAAGTATGTTTTGGCATGTATTAAGGTACAAAATCTGGATACAATTGATAGCCTGCCTTGGAAGTTTCACTAATTTAGACAACCTTGGAAAACGTTGTGTTTGGGAATATATAGAGAAATTTTTGGCTACACATTGCAAATCTTTGAATTCTTTTAGTTGGGAAAGAACTTTTGGCTTCCTTAATGAAATTTGGTTGAACACTATGTTGGCATCTTTGCAAATCTGTGCAGCCTTAGTTGAAACTTAAAAGAGCTAGCAGTCTTGAGTATGGATTATGGAATCTAATGAAAAACAAGAAGTCCATATTTTGGTACGTAATATTCAAATTGCATCTATGAGCAACGATCTACATTAGCACGCTAGCAGTGTAGCGCTCCACTTACACTAATTGAAGTCAATTATATTCCAATATTTCATTCTTTTAGTTATTTTTATAAAAATCTTTTCCTTTATACTGTGTAGAAATGGAGTGACAGAGTTGTCTTATCACGTTGTCGTCTATTGTGACTTTTTTAAATTATAAAAAAATTCCGTTAAACATTGAGACATAAGATGTGATTGTTAAATATGAGCAGCTGGTTTGAGTATGGAAAGACATGTGATTTCAACTTGGTTCTCATTCACCTTTTTCTCTATTGCTACTGGATGTGTATGGACCCTGGAAAGCACGGACACGGCATTTAGACTATTGTGCTCATGTACGAACACATATGGAACATGGGAAATGTGTTGGACACGGCAACATGCATGTCCCAACTATTTTTTTTCTTTAAATGAACGACATGGTGGAGACACTACAAAAAACGCGGGTTTTAGCCGCGTTTTGTAGCCGCGTTTTTGTAAAACGCGGCTACAGGATGGAGTTTCAGCCGGATTTTTAAAAAACGCGGCTCCAGGCTAGACTTTGAGCCGCGTTTTTGGAAAACGCGGCTCCAGGTTAGCCTGGAGCCGCGTTTTTTAAAAACCCGGCTATAGCCTTCCCTGGAGCCGCGTTTTTTCAGGGTGAGGCTGCGTTTTTTGGTTTTTTTTTTTTTTCTTTTGCAAATATGTCTGGAGCTGCATTTACCAAACGCAGCTCAGGTTATGGTTAGAGCTCCCTCTAACTCCAAGCAATTGAAAAAAAGCCTAACTCCACAAAACACTCTCAGACCACTATCAACGATCTCAAGCTGCCTCTCGATCGTCCCCTCCTTCCTCACTTCCACCCTCTCCGAATCCCCTTCCTAGCTCCCTCCGCTCTTCCCTCCTCTCCAGTCACTTCTCATCGATCGATTCTCTTCCAAAATCGAGAACTGAGGAGAAGTTCTTACAAAAACTCTGACCCTTTCAAGACTAACAGTAAGTTTTTAAAATTGTTTGTTTTGATTTGTGTTTTAGGGATCCTGTTTTTGGTTTAGGGTTTCGATTTTAGGTTTAGGGTTTCGATTTTCGATTTTGGGTTTAAATGGAGTTTTTGAGGGTTGAGATCGGTCGTTTGGCTTGCTGGCAGTGGGTTTGCGGTGGAGATTGGTGGTAGAGATTTCAGTGGGTTTGATCTATTGTCATTTCTTTTCTATGGTTTGATTCTTGGATGGGTTTTGGTATGGGTTTTTTCTATGGGTTTTATTCTTGGAGATTATAGTGGGTTTTGATTCATGTAGTGATGGCTTTTGGTCCCGGTGGTTGTGTTGTGTTTGGATTGGTGGTGGTTTTGGGATATGGAAATTTTTATATTGTTTCCTTTACTTTGTTTATCACCGTTTCATCTTGATGAACCCATTAATGATTGTTTTGATAGATTGGAGGAACGCCTGGAGTCATCCGCTACCTTTTGGAGCTTGGTTTTTTAGATGGGGATTGCATGACTGGTACATATATTTGGATTGTTGCGTTCCTCTGTTATTTTGTTAATAGTGGATGCTAGTTTTACTTTTCATGTCTTAATTTTGTTTTAAAATTTTGTGTATTGATTGTTCTTTAATGATAAAAAATTTTGATTTAAGTTTTGGACCTCTAAATCAAAGTCCTTACTCCGATCCTGGTTTAAATGAACTAACATATTTTATAATATATGTTTGCAATTGGAAAATTGAAAATTGTAAAGAATTTTTATTTTCTTTTCTTTTTGAGAAGAAAAATTGTAAAGACTTGGTGCACTTAAAAACAAAAAACAAAAGACTGAAAAAAACATAGAAACCTGCCAAATGGTTTGAAGGTCAAGCCGAGACCAGAGTTGGGAATCTTTTAGGCAAGGGTAACATATTCACATTAACAAAGGAACACAAGTTAATTAAAGCCAAAAAAAGAACACACAAATGTAGAAACGTCAGATTTTGATGTTAACAAAGAACACAAAGGATCCCAAAGGTGATGTCATCTCACATGTTTCCTTCAAAGAAATGACCAAAGACCACAGAAACTTTGGCCTGGAAATACAAGTTTTTGTATCTTAACAACACTCCAACGTGATTTCAACTTCCTTCCCTTAGCCACAGGGCAGGTTTGACCGCTTTTATGTTTTTATTTATGACATCTTCTTTTCACAATGTTTCTGTCACTTTTACTGTTGATTAGACATGAAATTTAATGCAGTTATTTCTTTCTTTTTCTCATATAGGATATAATTAGACCAGTGGAGAGTAATTCTTCAGTTTAACCTCTGTTGTGGTAAGCTTCCATTTCCTTATTACTTTCGAAGATCAGAATGTTATGTTTTTAGTTTTTTTTGGAAATTTACGTTCTGGCTCTTTGATTCTCTGTATTGAATACATTCATGGTAAGGTTTTGCAAAAAAATTGGACTCTGGATTTGGGTATTGTAGGTTTATATATATATATATATATATATATTAATTCCATTATATGTTTTGTTTTAATCAGTTTGTGGGTTTTTAATTTGATGTGGTCTTTCGAATGGATTATTAGAGACGTGTAGTTAGTATAGGATGAATAAAATTGTCCTTCTCAAGCAAGCAAGCAAGCATCTCCTAATCCATAGCATCCAGATGTATTGGTCTAGTGTGCTTATCCTCCTTAAGAAAGCCGTCAAAAATATTGAACAAAGATTCAACCCTTTCTTTCTTCTTCTTCTCTTTTGGTAAGGGTCTAATGATGGTAGGGGAAATTTAAAAGTTTCTTAGGATCAAGTGTGCATTCCAAAAAAGAAAGGGGTGTTACGGCTTAAAATGGTGGAATATTGGAACAGGGCAGTGGTCACTCAAACTGGCTCCTTGTGGGAAGCATAAGGTGTTGTTGAAGGGTAGGTGCTTTTTAATACTGACACTTTTTAGGGAAGGGGCTAGGCAATTCTTAAAACCATGATGTTGGTGATGGAAAGAAAATCTTTTGTGTTTAGATAGATGGCGTCCAGTTGAATTTTTGTATCAAACTTATGGATATAGAATAGTCATAGCAACAAGTTCTCTTGAAGCAAAAGTTGGACAGTCACTATGTTGAAGAATAAGATGTGGTGTTACAAGCCAGCAAACTGAGTTTGGTGTAGATAAAATAATAAATAAGGATAGTGTGGTCTAGTCAGAATCTTCTTCAGGTATATTCCACCGAGGAAAGAATTTGAAGCTATAAAGAAGGGGGTGCCTTTGTGGAAACTGACCTGGTTTCCATTGTAAAAAAAAGGGCGGGTCATATAATACTAATTAAAGATTAAAGACCTTGATTAATACCTATATATATAGTTAAAAACAACAAATAGAAATAGGCCGGTTAAGTGTTAACTCAAAATAGGCAAAAAGATGGGTATAGCAAGATTGAGAATATGAATGTGGATGATCGAGGAGGGCAAAATGGTGAATGTGTGTTAGGGTTGGTAGGAAGTAGAGCGGTACTATAATTAATTAATTGTATATAGGTGCAGAAGAGATGGTGAAAGTGCAAAGGAAAGATTTATTACATGGCACTGCAAAATAAAAAAGGGAAGCTATAGCTCATACTCTTTCTTGGATGGAACAATAAAAAAGTAAAATCCTCTTTCGACCCCGTCGGCTGTGCAGCTGCCTCTGTAACTAGTTTATGCTAGTGTGTGAATTGTGTGTGTGTGTGGTGTGTGTGTTTAGAGAGAGAGAGAGGAGAGAGGGAGAGACTGTTAGGGCGACTCATGCACCCTTAGGGTCACCATTTTCTCTCTCTTTTTTATTAATTCTCTTTCTCCCACTTTATATATATATATATATATATATACATCATGTAGACATGATGATGATGATGATGATGGTCTTTAAAAATAAAGACAAAAGAAAGCAAGCAGTGTTGCGATCGTGTGGATGGGACATTCATAAATAAAGCCTCACTTGCAATTTCTGTTGGATTTTTGTTCTGTTTGAATAACACTTCCAAAACTTTTTTTTATATATATTTGTGATGGAATTGGAAAGAAGTTGGTATGGAAGAAAAGAAAGCCAAGTACCGTTTGGTACTGCTTAGCGTACGGGGTAGGTGGTCACCAACGAAGGAAAGAAAAAAAAAGAAAAAATAGTGACTATTGGGGAGCAGTTAACAATGCACCCAAATTCCATGTAGACAACACAACACAACACCACACAAACACCTATTAACATTAACATTATGCATATAATAATACGTTTTTGCCAATACAAACAGCTTTGGCCTTTCCATTCCCAAACATGAAACACAGACACACTTCTTCTCACTCTCTCTCTCTCTCTCAGAGTCTCTGTAATGCTTTTGCCTTTGTCATTGTATGGCAGCCAATTGTCTCTCGCTGAGGGGTCGCTCTAAGCCTAGGCAAGCGTGTCGTCAGTTGGATCCGAACTTGCAACTCCAACTCTCGCGATCCACCTCTTACTACTCTCAGGTCAGTTTTTCCACTGACTTATTTGCTTTGATTTGTTTTTTGGTATATATGTTATATCTGTGTATCAGTGTCTGGAAAGTTAGAAAATTCTTATTTCTCAATTGTTTCTGATCATAAGAGGTTACGAAACAGTTAATCTTCTTATATTATGCTGCCATTTCCTATTTACTTTCTTGCTACAATTGTTTTGTAGTTAAAAATAATAATACTAATAATAATTATTAGGAAAAGCAAAAAAAATAAAATAAAAAGCCCATTTCGAATTTTTGTGCCTGAGAGATATCTGGGTAGTCAATAATGTTGGGAATTTTTGATCTCAGGTGTTGTTTTATATTTCAATAAATTAAGGAATTATTTCACTTATTATTATCGGTTTTGGGATTATATTTGTTTGTTTCCTAATATGCTGGATGGTGGGTGAGGTTTTTTTTTTTTTTTTTTTTTTTTGTTCAGCTTGATAGTTTTCCCTATATATAATACTTTTCACCTTCCTCTTCTGCCATCTGCCATCTGATCTTTGATAAGGAACTTTGATTTTTGTGTGTGGAAATCAGCTTAGGAGGACTCCACTTTACAATGTTTTTTGATTTGTCTGAAATTTTGTTCCGTCTTTTTTGTTCTCATAGTCATTGCATGGCTACTATTTTACATTTTTAAGAAAACATTTTTAAAATGGTTTTGACAGGACTGGTCATTTTTTGGCCTTCAACTAGCTTGGGAAGGTCAAAATTAGGCACTTCGACATTATTGCAGAGTTGAGGGGGGTTTGGGGTTTTTATTTTTATTAATGTGTTTTTTAATTTGGAAATAATAATTTTATTTATTGAATTTTCTTAAATTAGCTAAATGATGCCAGTCTGAGTGTGTCTTAACTTATCAGCATGACTATTTTTATCATT
>NW_027069758.1:750764-781019 GCF_002906115.3 Quercus suber | reverse complement strand
GTGTGATTAAGTGCAATCAAGTTTTCGAAAGGATAAAATATATATCGATAATGGATGTTATGGTTGGTTCTGTCCGTGAATAATAAAGTCATAATACATTGGTCTAATTGAAATAAACCTTTGTGCTTTTAGCTTAAATTCAAGGATTGAAGAAGCTTGGGTGCAATATCTTGTAGATTTAGTCACCGGTGCACTTGAGCTAAATTTAATCATTGGGCTTGTTTTTCTTAGTGGGATTCTGATTCTCTTGGAATCTGTTTTTTATCTCAATTCATTTAAGAATGATGTGGAGTGTGGACATTAATTGGGTGCCATCGCAAAAATGATGAACCATTGCTGGGTAGTCACTTTGTCTCTCTACTAGCATATACAAACACAACAATACTTGGAAATTTTCATTTTTAAAACTTAGCATGCCATGTATATGTCAAGCACATGACAATATCCTCAAATGGTTTCCTTATATAACTACCATGCAAGCTAGAGAAATAACCATGGTGTTTATGATCTGTAAAGTACTAATTGAAATTTTGGATTTCAATACATTGATGTAGCCAAGTTGTTCACTCTCTCTTTTACTGCCATGTCACATGATACAAAAGGGTCCAATACCATGATATTTTCAGTGTAATAAAACCATTTGATTATGATATGTACTATTTGATTAAAGAAAAAGGTAGAGCAATTATCATGATTGAAGGGAGACTGTATAACATATAGGACACAAAAGCAAATAGATTAATACTTTATTTTATTCCATCACATAAATAACCCATAAAGCAACAAGCTAGTCATTCTCAATACACACTGCGATACATTGAAACGTAAAATGGTAGCATCTATTTATTTCCCTTCTCATTAGCCTTTTCGTTAGAATGAAGGGCTGAGAAAAAAAAAAAGGGTTAACTTTCAAAGGAGTCCCTTGAAACGCAGCTCCACCAGTCCCAGGAGCAACCATCTTTCCAGCATTGCTGCCACTGCCCTTTGAAGAGTTATCACCGCCACTTTGGACACCAACACCACCAACTTTGCCCCCATCACTTCCTCCTCCTCTGGCCCCTCCACCAGCACCAACACCTTTGCCGTCCATTTTGAATATGTGTAGCTGCTTAGTATGTATATGTATTACTAACTTATACAGATGTGTGGATTAAAGGAAGATATGGCTGCGTATTTATAGGGAGTTGTGGTCAAGTAATTTAATGGTCACTTTGGTGTACAATGAAAAATGGATTCTCGGAAAATTGACAATTCCTGAATGCTTGCATGGATTAGTGTAGAGGTCACTCATAGATTACTTGAACTTTTCTCAAAATTGGAGTTGTAATTACTAATTACTTAGGCCAAACGATTAAAATAAAATTGGAATTGAATGTTGGTATATTACTAATTACTATAAGCTTCTTGCTGCCTTGGTATATTTTTTGTGATGTATATAAACTTTCATATTATCTCTTGGCAAGTTTGTGTCCTATGGGAGTAGTTTATGGAACTTGTGATATTGGGATGTAACAAGAAGTTGTATGTGTATATATGGCAGGGAGTGTTGGGAACTTGTACGTGTATATATGGCAGAAAGTTGTGATGTTGCAGGGGAGGGGGGGGAAAAAACCTATAGCCGCGTTTTGAAAAACGCAGCTACAGGTACGTGGCCGTAGCCGCGTTTCTAAACGCGGCTCAAGCTTGACCTATGGCCGCGTTTTCCAAAACGCGGCTATATGTCAGCAGTCGGAGCCGCGTTTATAAACGCGGCTCAAGCGTGACCTATAGCCGCGTTTTTCAAAAACGCGGCTATAGGACTAGCCCCAAATTCGATCTTTACAGGGGAGGAAACGCGGCTTCAGGTCTTACCTATGGCCGCGTTTTCATGAAACGCGGCTATAGGGATAACCTATGGCCGCGTTTTTCAAAAACGCGGCCATAGTTCTGTTGCTGCGGTACTTAAGCCGCGTTTCGAAACGCGGCTATTAAAAACGCGGCTATAGGATATAGCCGCGTTTTTTTGGGCTATAGCTGCGTTTTTTAAACGCGGCTATAAACCCCTTTTTTTGTAGTGAGACATGATTGAGAAACGGCTTGTACCAAAAAAAAGAAAAAAGAAAAAAGCTGAAACGCACTACCTATCAAGTCGATCTCTTCTCACTTCTTCCTCTCAAGCCGATCTCTTCCCCCGCCGATCTTCTTTGTCTTCTTCTTCCTCTCATGCTGATAGCCGATCTTATTTTTCTTCTTCTTCTCCTTCCACGCCGATATTGTCTTCTTCATCTTCAACTTTATTTATTTCTCTTTTACAATTCCCCCTCTTTATCCATTTTTCTTTTTTTATTCGTGTGCCTTTTTGTTATTTTGGGATTTTATTTCCATTTAACAATAAATATAAAAAAATTTAGATAGTTGTCACGTTTCAAAACAATGTTGAAAAGTAGCGTCTCGAGTGTCTAAAACTCAAGTTCCATGATAAAACTCGAGTTTTTAAGTTTCGCTTTGTAAGCGGAATGCTCCGGGGCAGAAAAAAATTCATGTAAAAATCGAGTTTTAAAGACTCGAGTTCCAAAAAAGGCCGCTATAGGGACTTAAAAACGTCACTATAGAGCTATAGGGCTACAAGACTTAAAAACGTCACTTAGAAAAAATTTTGCAAGAAAATGCCGCTATAGGGCTATAAAATGTCATTATAGAGCTTAAAAACGCCAATATAGGGCTTCCTGAACCTAGCATGGGACTTACAAAAATTTTTTGCAAAAAAATGCCGCTATAGGGCTTTAAAACGTCACTATAGGACTTAAAAACGCCACTATAGGAGAGAGAAAACTAAAAATTTTTTTGCCTGGAACTCAAGTTTCGAAAACTCGAGATTTTCAAATATGGATCTCGAGTTTCTAAAACTCGAGATGTCTAGTTTCCCTTATAGTTTCAAGCATTGCCTAACTAACCATATACAACTCTTTCTCACAATTATTTTGCACATTACCCCTGTTATTTTGTGTCACACGTGAAGAGCTCCTTTATCTCCAGGCACCCACGTGAACAAAAGTTGCATAAATAAGTGCATCTTTTCAAATTTTTGTCTTTTATGAATTAAAGTCCACCATGAGGTAGTTAACTTTTTACAATTCTTTTTCATTATTTAGGTAGACAGCAAACACATGTATATATTATTAGTGACCTGGTTTTAATATGTTTCTAAAAGAATTTTTAACCATTTCAAAAAAAAAAAAAACAATTATTTAAAAACAAATAATATCTTTTGCTATAAAACAACTTTTATAAGTTTTGAAAATTATAATTAATTAATTAATTAATATACATATTCCTACCATACTAGTGTTATAATTTTTCAAAAATTGCCTTGTCGCCATATTATATTTGTGCTCGTATCTGTATTTATACTTCCTAAGTCATGGTGGAAATTGTAGCTACTAGTTATTTCTAAACTTAACTTTGAGGGGATAGTTATTAGTCTTTGCAATGAGGCGCTGCTTTAATGTATTTATTGGTGGAGTATAGAGTGGAGTAGGAAAAGTGGGACAGAAGATTTGGACTCTGTATGTATGGATCATGTGATGTAACTTAGCTTTGATTACTGGAAGAAAAACAAAATTTGGAGTTGACTTTGCTAAAGTGCCTCCATTCTCTCTCAAATGAATTCTAATTGCATGTTTCAATTATAATTATTTATATTGTGTAACTCTACTCAATTTAGACAATTATATATTACTTTGCACATTTTTTTTTTCTTTTAGTTTGGTTGCTAGGAAATTGTGGGAAAAAAGAAAGAGGGATAGAATTGGGCTGACAGAAAATTGTGAGATAGGAGAAAGAGAAGATTGTGATTTTAGTATTTAAGGTTATTCAATATTCGAGTCATTCATTTTTGTAAATCTACACACAATTTGGTAAAATCCAATTACTAGATCATTAGATAGCTTATGTTAATTACTTTCAGTACGATTTGTTTCCAGCCTAACAATCTTTCAGTTTCTCTCGACAAAGGAGCTTGACTTCTTTGGTGGAGTAGAAAAGTTTGTCCCTGCTTGACGAAGGTGTTGTTAGTCTCCTAGGAATAACACAGTTATTTCTCGGATGGTGGTTTATTTTTCAGGGGTTTTGGGAAACAGGAGAGTGAGTGAGTGTTTGTTTCATTTCAATCGATGGAAGACCTTACACAAAACTGGAGCCGACTAACTCTGTCTGAGAGGGAAGTTCCTGGTTGCTGCCTTACACGAGGAAAGCTCCAATGAATTTTGTATAGCAGCCAAGTTTCTTACAAGGAGGGTCCTAAATATGGATGTCATTGCAAGAACTTTTAATCCACTATGGAGAGCATGTAATGGTTTCAAAATTAAGAATCTTGGTGATCACAAAGTCCTTTTTATTTTCGACAACCAGTCAGAGGTAGACAGAATCCTTTGAAGCGAACCATGGAACTTTGACAAACATTTAGTGGTAATGCAGTGATATGAACAAGAAACACCCATCCAGGGACCCAAATTTAATGAAGCAAGCTTTTTTTTGGGTTCAAATCCATGGAATTCCATTACAATATATGACAATGGAGGCAGCGATAAAGATAAGTGAAGTGATTGGAGAGGTATCTTGTCCCACAGATTTGAAGGAAGCAGACGAAGGAAATTTTCTACGCGTTTGGGTCAAAATTGATTTATCACTCCCATTATGCCAAGGACGGTTAGTTTATTTGGGAAGGAGAAGCAGATTTGGGTTAGCTTGAAGTATGAAAGACTTCCAAACCTATGTTATCGGTGTGGTCGTCTCACTCATGATGACAAGGACTGTGAGTTGTGGATAGATAGTGAAGGGACCCTCAAACCCGAGCAAAGACAACTTGGGCCATCCATTCATGTACTTGCTTTTGTTCCATCAAGGAAAACCACGATCAATGTCCCGGGGTTCTATTCAGCCAAAAAGAAAGACGGACATGCTCAGCCATCTTCCATGGAGTGCGAAAGTTTAGTCCAATCTTCGGTGAACCTAGCACCACCGGTAGCCCCTCTGAAGTCTGATCGCCAACAGCTAATTCATAACGCTCAAACTGAATTGACTCCCAGGACAGACACGTGACCTGGTCAGCCAAAGGGAGATAATTGAAAAAATTTAGCGCGCAATAAATGAGAATATTACTCTAGCTATTTCGTACAAAGCAATAACTCCTCATGATTCGCAATTAAAGGAGTTGAATAGAGAATTTTCCAAATTTAACTCCCACGTATCCTCTCATTCAATGCCTGATGTCCGTGCATCACACTTAGCCCACAATTCTGACCATATTCATGAGAAACAAAATAACGCAACTAGTGAATCACGTGCATCCCATGAAACGGCTAGGGTTTCTGCCAACCCTGGGCAGCAACGTGTTCTTCCAACATGGTGCCGCCATGCTAGACCAGGGCAGCCCATAGACACCACAGTTGTTGAGCATTACTCAGGAAAAAAACGAATTGCAGCCACAATTGAGATTCATTCAGATTTACCCTCAAAGCGTTAGCAAGTTTTTCAGGATGATGGTGGCGAGACTTCTAAATTGGTAGAGGCTGATCAATGAGTTGCCTAGCATGGAACTGTCGTGGACTTGGGAATCTACGTACAGGAAGAGAGCTCATTGATATCATACGGGCAAAAGATCTCTCTGTCATTTTTTTAGCCGAAACTTTGACAGACGATGCAAGGCTAGAACTAGTTCAACGAAATATTGATTTTGGCCATAGATGGGTGGTACCAAGAGAAGCCAGAAGTGGGGGATTGGTTTATTCTGGAAGTCAACGGTGACTTTGAAGATTGAAAGTTCACTCAAGTATTACATTGATGCCTTCTCAAAAAAAAAAAAAAAAAGTATTACATTGATGCAACCATAGATAAGGGTACGAAGGACGAATGGAGGTTGACTGATTTTTATGGTGAACCAGAGACTGCTAGAAGATGGGAAGCATGGGATAAACTCCGGCACTTAAACTCACGCCTGGGAATTCCATGGTTGAGCTTGGGTGATTTCAATGAGATCACAAAACAAGAGGATAAATTAGGTGGAGCCATCGGGCCTCATAATCAGATGCAACTATTTTGGGATGTGATTAATGAATGCAGTTTCATGGATCTAGGCTATGTAGGGATGAAATTTACTTGGAGTAAGCACTTCGCAAATGGTAATTCAATACGGAAGAGGCTTGATAGGGGATTAGCTACAAATGGGTGGTTCTTAAAATTCTCAGGTTTTAAGGTCTACCACTTACAGTGTGATTTTTTGGATCATAGACCACTACTTATTGTTTTTGCTCCATTAGATCTGCCTCAACGAAAAAAAACCCTTCAGGTTCGAAGAAATGTGGTTATCAAACTCAGGTTGTGGGGAAATAGTGTAGGCTACCTAGAATCATACAAATGGGGTTGAACTGAATAGAGAGACCCCCTCAAAAATTGAGAAATGTGGGAAAGATTTGGGCTGGTGGAACCGAAACGTTTTTGGGAGTGTTCGACAAGAGTTGATTAAAAAGAAGAAGTTGCTGATTCAGGTAGAAAGTGAGGCCATGATTAGTGGCTTGAATGCTCGAGTTAGGGAGTTAAATTCAGAAATCGGTGTACTTTTGGATAGAGAAGCCAAGATGTGGGCACAACGATCTAGAATTCAATGAGCAAGCTAGGGTGATAAGAATACTAAGTACTTCCATAGTAAAGCAACGAAAAAGTATAGAAAAAAAAATCAAATTTGTGGAATTCATGATGAACAGGATTCTTTGAGGGTCGGTCAAGAAGAAATTTCTAGAATTGTAACAGATTATTGCCAGAAGTTGTTCACATCCACCAATTTAGATCCTTTAAGCATGGTTCTTGAACATGTGCCTCAAGTTATAACAGAGGAGATGAATCAAACCCTCACCTGTGAGTTTAGAGAGGAGGAAGTCATTGTTGACTTGAAGCAAATGGCACCAATGAAAGCCCCCGATCTAGATGGGATACCCTCACTGTTTTTCAGCACTTCTGGAACATTGTAGATTCGGATGTCACCTCCTCAATTTTATCATGGCTGAATACAGGTATCCTACCTCATCCCTTAAATCATACATTTGTTGCACTCATTCCAAAGACTAAAAATCCTGAGCATGTGCACCAATTTCGTCCAATTAGCTTTTGTAATGTGTTATACAATTTTTTTTTCAAAGTACTAGCAAACAGATTGAAAACCGTACTCCCCTCTATAATCACTGAACACCAATTAGCATTTACCAAAGACTGTTTGATTTCTGATAATATTTTAGTTGCCTTCAAAACCTTACATAGCATGCGAAAATACAATTCAGCTAAGTTAGGTTTTATGGTAATTAAATTGGATATGAGTAAGGTCTACGACTGTGTAGAATGGTCTTTCCTAGAAAAGTTGATGAGGAAAATGGGCTTTAACGAGAGATGGATACATTTGACTATGCTTTGTGTTAAAACAATCACTTACTCCATTTTGATTAATGGTGAACCAATGGGGCTAATCTATCCAACTAGGGGCATTAGACAAAGGGATCCACTTTCCCCCTTTCTTTTCCTGCTATGCACCGAAGGGTTGAATGGGTTGATTAAGCATGCAGAAAGGAATGGAGATATTCATGGATACTCTTTTTGTAAAAGGGGTCCCAAACTAACGCATCTGTTATTTGCAGATAATAGTTTTCTGTTTTGCAAGGCAACAGTGGAGGAATGTGATAAAGTATTACATATATTGGAATCCTATGAAAGGGTTTTAGGCCAAAAGATGAACAGGAGCAAGACAACCCTATTCTTTGGCAAGAACACACATGTAGACATCAAAACAAGCATTAAGCATGCTTTGGGGGTCCAAGAGATTATGCATTATGAAAAATACTTAGGGCTGCCATCACTTGTGGGAAAAGGAAAAAAGGAAAGCTTCAACTACATTAAGCAGAGAGTGTGGCAAAAACTCCAAGGTTGGGAAAGGAAGTTACTATCACAAGTAGGGAGGGAGGTGTTGATCAAATTAGTAATTCAAGCTCTTCCCACCTACATTATGAGATGCTTTAAAATCCCATTGAGTTTGTGTCATGACATTGAATCCTTGATCAAAAAATTTTGACAGGGACAAAGAGGTGTTCGAAGAAAAATTCACTGGTGGGATGAAATGACCAAATCAAAGATGGTGGGAGGCATGGGCTTCTGAGATTTGGCTCTCTACAATGACTCACTCTTAGCTAAACAAGCTTGGCGCCTTTTACACAACAAGTCATCTCCTTTTTACAAGGTCTTCAAAGCAAGGTTTTTCCCAAATTGTTTCATTATGGAGGCCCACGACTCAAGATCAGCCTCATATGCTTGGCGGAGCATACTCAAAGGAAGGGAGGTGTTGCAAAGAGGTGCTAAATGATGTGTGGGAAATGGAGAATCAATAAAAATTTGGCAGCACTCTTGGCTACTTAGGAAACACCCTCCACAAGTAATGCCCTATCCCATTTCATCTATGGAAAATGCTAAGGTGATGGTGTTGATAGATGAAAGCACAAGGCAGTGGAATGAAGAGCTAATTGATGGTATCTTTGCAAGTGACGAAGCTGCCATTGTAAAAAAAAAAAATCCCTCTTGGCCGTCTAGCAATTGAGGATGTATTGATATGGCCCTATTCTAACGATGGCAGATACACATGCAAGTTGGGCTACAGGTTTTTGAAAGAGGAAGCCGAGCTACCCCTCAATCAATAGCCCTCAATTTCGGACACTCACCTATGGAAACAACTATGGTCTCTCCAGGTGCCCAAAAAAGTTAGAAACTTGTTGTGGTGCGCTTGTCGCAATGCTATGCCAACAAAAGCCAATTTGGTGCAAAGAACAATCATTGATGACCCACTCTGTGACCGTTGCCATGAAGTTCATGAAACCCTTTTACGTGCTCTCTGGTTGTGTAAGGAGATAGACATAGTTTGGGATGACAGTGAATTGTGGTCTTATAGGAGACAAGTTCAGTTTTTGAGCTTCAAAGAACTGCTGTCTTGGCTGATTGTGCAAAAACAGAATGTTGAGCTTTTTGCCATGACGGTATGGTTGATTTGGTCTCAAAGATACGAGGTACGTTTGAACCACTCGGCCTCAACGCTCCACCAAATTCCCCAATGTTCCAAAGAGTGGCTTGCCAAGTTCACAGCATGCCAAGCTACACAGTCAGCATGAAGTGATAGACTAGTTTGAACTCGCAAATTCTGGACAGCACCTCCAACGGACTTGGTGAAGATCAACTTTGACGGAGCGGTTTTTTGCAGAGAGAATAAATCGGGAAACTGAGTGGTTATTAGAGATTGCTCAGGTTCGGTGCTAGCTTCCTGCTTCAAGAAAATTCCACAAGCTCTCAAAAGTTTTGAGGTCGAAGCACTAGCTGTTGGGTGCACTGCACCATAAATCCAGCCCACGTAATAGACATGCTCATTTAATGAGCATGTCTTCATGTTTCTATACTTTTCTTCATTATGTACAAAATTCAGCATGGTTGGTTAGCTTAGTGTGTTGGACATGCTGAAGACAAAAGAAAAGAAAGAAGCAAAATGCAAGAGTACCATTCGGTCATGGCAGAGAAGAAAAGAGATTTGGTTGAAGTAAAGTCAAAGTAAGTGGCTTGCATTGATTGTGATTTGATGAGAAGAGTGTGAAAGGAAGAAAAGGTGAAAGAAATAAAAGGCAAAGGCCATTCGGCCATTGGGGCAGAGAGGAAAAAAGAAGTGAAGTCCCAAAAGTGAGGACTGATGTGTGAGTAAGAGCAAGCAAAAGAGAAGAGAAAAATAGAAAGAGTGTGAGAAAATACACAGTAAAAAAGAGAGCAGTGAATGAAAAGAAAAAGAGAGTTTTTTTTTAACTCAAATTGTATCTCTAAGTGTTGTAATCTCTATTTAATATAGTGAAATTATTCGGAGTTTGTCCCGTGATTTTTCCCCTTCAAGGAGAAAAGGTTTCCACGTAAATCTTTGTGTTATTGTGTGATTGTGCTTCCACTGTACTTGCTGAAATTTATTCACTGTTATATAGAATTTTTCCCAACTCTAGTAGCAGTCACGGCATTGTCTTTCGCTACCGAGCTGGGATTCACCAAAGCAATATTGGAGGCTGACTCAATGGAGGCTATCCAAGCCCTCATTCAACTAGGGAGCATACTGTCTTCAATGGGACCCTGGATAGATGACTCAAAAGCACTAGCAAATGATTTTGTTCAATTACAATACTCTCATGCAAGAAAAGAATGTAATAGGCTTGCTCTCAGTCTGGCAAGATATGCAATGGACATACTAGACTTTTTAGTATAGATGGAGAATGTTTCACTACAGTTTACAGTTGTTTTACAGGCTGATTTAGCCAATTTAATTTAAAGCATTTCGAGTTTTCACCCAAAAAAATAAAAAAGTTAACAATCTTAATTTTTTTTTTTTTTTTTTTCAGTTGTGTTGGCACAATAGTGTGCCAAACAACATAAATTTAGCTTCCCTTCCCTACTTCCACTTTGAGCCTTATGGTCGAGATATCTATGCAAGGTACCCCTAGCTAATTAAATTGACTTTACTCAAATCTTCCCATGGATACTTTAGATCGTGATGTAGCCCAAAATTTATATATATATATATATATATAGATGGATTCAAGTTACATCTAGTGTAACTCTACAAGAGTTATACATTTTTTAAGCTATAGATTTTCAAAAGATCTAACGATCACAAAGAAAACATCATAATTCTTTACATCATTAAATGCTTACCTAATTAATAGCATTCTCATTATGTCTTACCTTATTAAATATTTCTGTCTCCCCTTTTTTTTCTCTCCAATTTCTGTGATAGATGCGCTTTGTTGATGGCTGCACAATAATGTGAGCAACCCCAGTTGTTGTATCTCCTCCTCCATTGTGTAAAAGCCGAGCACAGTGTGATGGGGTCAATGGTTTCCTTCTTTCCCAGCCCATTTGTTGCAAGTCTCATATAAAATCCCAATAACTCCATTCCCAAGCATGGTTGTTGCTTATGCTTTTGTCTCCTTTTATTTTTTTATTTTTATTTTTATTTTTATTTTTTTTGTGTTGTGTGTTGTTGCTGTTTTGTGATTATAAGAATTGAATTTGAATTCAATCCAATCGAGAACAATGAAATCAAAGAAAGTAAAAAAGGTTTGCATGAATTTTGAAGAATTGCTTGGACTGAGATGATGGAAAGAAAAGAGTGTCGTTGGACGCTCTTTTCGCTTCTACAAATGGTAGTTTTAAAATGTTGGTTTGTTTTGTTCTATTTTGTTTTTATGGTGTGTGTATGAGTAGAGGATCAAATGAAAAGAAATAATTAAAAAAAAAAATCAATTTAGATGGACAGAAGAAATAATGAACCCGCACTCTGTATGAACCCAAAAAAGAAAAAAAAAAGAAAAAAAAAAAAGGAAGAAGCAATACATACAGAGTAAAGAATGAACATCTCTTGGTGAATATCTTCCTAATAAAAAGGATGAGGAAAGTGATAGAGGTTTTATTGAGGGGAGAAAAAAGAGGACAAAGTATAGAAAGTGGCGAGAAAAAAAAAGAGACAAAGAAATATTTAATAAGGAGAGAGATAATGAGGATTCTATTAATTAGGTAAGTATTTAATGATGTAAAGAATGATGATGTTTTCTTTTTAACCGTTAGATCTTTTGGTAATCTATAGTTTAAAAACTGTGTAACTTGAATCCATCTCACATGCATATATATATATATATATATTTATTTATTCTTATATGAGTGTTGTTTCACTTTCCAATGAAAGATCAAAGCCTTGGAAGGATTTTTCAAGGGAAGGCGCGGACTTGATCAATACGATCTAATTAAAATTTGTCCAAACGTGACGAGTAATAGCTACATCAATAAAAAAAGGGGGGGAGGGTGGTTAGACAAGTAAAAAAAGTTAGAGAAAAATAGAAAGAAGACATACCCTTAGGACGAAGACAACCCAGGGGACTGGTAAAAGGAGGGAAGGGGGCATTATTTATATCAACCGAGTCCCCAGCCCAATTTCCAAAAATAATAAAAAATTCAGTTTTCCAAAGCTTGTCAGACGAACTACAGCCGTTTATCAAACTATATTGAGGCCCCTAGACGAGAACTGGTAAAAACCAGCAAATTTTATTTATTTATTTATTTTATCTCTAAGGTTTATAACAATAAAGGAACTTGTCTACAGTGATTGGACGATTCTCTTCCAATGCCTCGCGCCATAACACTTGCATGGCAACTATCGTCCTCCAACCACTGGGGTTGAGCTAGTTTGGTCCAATACCCAATCTATGGAGGAGGTCTCTACAAAAAGAATTTAAAGGGAACCTAATACCTGCTAAAAGGTAAGATGTATAGACTCCTAAAAGAGAAGAAGGAGAACAGCACCATTCCCCTTCATCATGTAAACGAGGCCTAAACTCCTTAGGAATTTGGTACCTATTTGTAAGAGTTTTTAACTTAGGAGCATCTAAAGTGGACGCTACCTCAGGGGCACAGCTGTAAATTACATTCTCTTCTTCTTCCTCTTCCTCCTCCTTGTCTTGAAGAGGACTGGGTGGCCTTCTTGACGAGCTAGCCCTACTCCAGAAGCCATCCTACGTTGTATTTCCTGGAATTCCTCTAAAGAAAAACCAGGTACCTCAAATGAATAATGCTCATCTGAGGAATTACTACTACTACTGCTTGTGCTTCCCTCACCACTCTCATAACTACCCCCACTTCTAGAAGACACGTCCTGGTACTCATCTATAGCTTTCTCTAGACTACTACTAGATGAAGACATAATTGATTGGAAGAAAGATTAAGACGAAAACCTAAGGATGAGACGAGGAAGTACCTAACGAGACTAGAAGAACAAAGACTAGATGAGGCTCTTAGACAAAATGGCAAAAGAGAAATTATGAGAAAGGTGAAGGGTAAGAGAGAGAATGCACATATTTATAAGGCCCAGAGGTGAGGCCAGCGAAGCGACACGAACCATCCAGGAGGTGACATGTGGCATTTTCTTGAGAAATGGAATCGACACAACTAGTCAACCAATGAGATTACGACACGTGACACAACCTGGAATAGTGTGACACAACATCTGACCACTGGAACAATGGAACCTGTCAAAAAAGTCAACAGTAAAATTCAATAGCACTCTAGACGACCCTTGGACAAGGGAGCAATTAATGGGGAACTAAAAAATTGAATACTCTCTAGTTCGTCCACAAGAGTTGTCCAAAGCCAAGGGCCAACCCAACACGAGAAGTTCGTCCATAAGCGAAAGGTTGTCCTTGGACATAAGGGTCGTCCATTAGGAAGGCACCTGGACGATCTCCCAACACTTAGAAAATTTCCAGAAATGGATCTATCTACATAAGCTTGAAATTTGGACCACGAGATACAATTTTGAAAGATGGACAAGATCATTATTCATCGCTATAACTTCTTAATAAGTACTTAACTTCCAAAGGCAGTTATAGAAGATAAGATTGAACATTCTAACTTCTATAGCAATTGTGGAAGTTAAGTCTAAACCTTCTAACTCCCACAAATATTGGAGAAGTTATTAAACAAGTAACCGCTCCAAAGCTTACTATATAAGGACTCATCTACATGAAATTTAGATAAGTTTCCACTATTTCAAAAAGTTGGGAATTCTTAAGTTCCAGAGAAAAAACTAACTCAAGTATCGGAGGATTCTTAGCCGGTTCACCCCGGTCACCTTTGATTGTGTCTTTTTTCTTTTCAAGCCTTCCAGGCAATCATTAGCCCATTGAAACCCGGAGCATTCAACCTACTGATTTCTTCGCATCATCAAAATTGATATGAGATCGTCAAATTACAAGATGCCAAAACACAAAGCATGGGTTCCATCATTAATTCTTGGAAGTAATATGAGATCATCAACATTCTTTGTAGCTTATCAAGCCCACCAAGTTCCAAAGCCAAACCTATCAAGCTTATCAAGTCTTGTAGCCTATCATGTCTATCAAGATTTGTATATAATTCCATTCAATTATGATCTAGAATGTAATGGAAATGAGGCTATCCAACAAAAATCTAGGAAGGAACATTCCTTTGATCAAATTGTTGCGGGACCAATCTAGAGTGCAATAAGATTTACTATGATTGATGTAATTGCTTCTCGTGATGCTTGCGCTAATGATTGAAGAGCAAAGGTAAAAAAAAGTTTTGCCAACAATATGATCAAATACTTGGAAGTATTTGATGCATTCAGCAGCCAAGATGCTTTGGCATATTGAGTTAGTGGCCGATTTTCCCTCATGAAGGTGTCATTTCAAGCAACACCTTGTGAGCAAGGTGTTTTGAAAGGGAGGGAAATCATAGGAACCCCAAACTATGTCATATGCCTTGTAATCTCCTAATAGTTGTTGTAATCTCTTTGGTTAATTAGTTAGTTAGAAATTAAGCACATGTAACTCATTTAACACATGATTTAATTCTTAGAGCACATGTTAGTTAACTAGCCAATTATATTAGGTCGTGTGTTTCGATGACATTAGAGTTAGTCTCTTATTAATACATAATTGTAATTCAACATTAGATATTAATGAAGAATAAACCAATTGTTTAGTGCATATCTCTCTCTCAATCTCTCTTTTAATATTTCTCTATAGAGGGTGATTATCTAGAATTAAGTCTCAATTTCCCTACAATTCATATCTATCCACATTAGGAACTACTAGGTTCCTAACAATTCTAGTGCATTCTTTTAACTCATTTGGATTTTGGCCCATGAAAAAAGATGGGGTACAAGTACCATTGAATAGATTGATTACACCAAATGTAGATGGTTGTTTGTTATCCTCTAATGTAATTGTTTTCCTAACTATCTGATATGTTGATAGAATATCCTAGTAGTTGTTGTAATCTCTTTAGTTATTTTGTTAGTTGAGATTAGGATGAGTTAGTTCGGATTTGAGCATACGTAGCTCATTTAAGACATGACTTAATTCATAAATTAACTAACCAATTATCTTGAGTCATGTAGGCCAATGAGATTAGAGCTAGTCTTTTATAAATATATTATTGTTAATTGTAGAATAAATAAACTCTCTCGCTCTCTCTCTCTGGGGGGGGGGGGGGTGATTACCTCAAATTAAATCAATTCTCTTACAATTCTTATTCGTCCTCATTAGAAACTATAGGATTCCTAACATATGTGAAATTAACCTTGGTTTGGTTAGTTAATTCATTAAGTAATGTATTCAATTATCCTAGTCAGTATTAAATAAGTTTATTTAAGTATAATAATAGAATTTTGGTACAATATTTTTGGTTTAGTAAGTTAGATTCTTGAATTGAATTCAAACACTTTAATAGATTGAATTTAACTGCCCTTGGAAAATTTAAGTTTTATCCTAAATATAAAAAGGTCTTGCATAACTTTTTAGACATAGGCTCAAACTATATTGAACCAACCCTAATCTTACAATCTCTTTGCAGGAACAACAGCTGTAACTTACGATCTTCTATTGCCTGTTTGATAGAAACAGTGTACACTCTTTCCACCGACCCCCATGGATCTCAAGTTGCTCCTGTGGACAATTTCGAATTAATTGATAAACTCAGAGATGAAAAAGACTCATCCATATATGGTGCCCTTTATAAATACAACGGCCAATCTCTTCTAAACATCCCGCAGTTTGTTATAGCCTTTCGTGGCACAAAACTCAGACGAAATACATGGGTAGAGGACATCAAGCTTGACGCTAAGTGCATGGCGAACAGACCTCAGAATAGTTCCCGCTTTAAACATGCAATGGAATACGTTCGTAACATGGTTACTTCATCTAGAAGCGCAAGTGTGTGGCTGGCTGGACATTCTCTGGGGGCAGCTATAGCATTGCTTGCAGGAAAGCAAATGTTCAAGGAGGGTCATTTTCTTATAACTTATCTGTTTAATCCACCATTCTGCTCTGACTTCATAGCGAGGTGGCTCAAGAATGACACTTTGGGCTTTTGCGTCCGCCTTGCAAAGAGTGCTGTCAAGGCAGGCCTCAGCCATTTTGGAGAGGATCGTGCGGCTGAAGCACATAAAGCTTTCGAAGCATTATCTAATTGGGTTCCTTACCTTTTTGTGAACCGAGATGATCCTGTTTCTTCAGAATATATTTACTACTTTGAAAACAGGCAGACGATGTTGGAACTTGGATTTGGAAAGTTTGCGATAAAGGCATCATCGAGGACCATGAGGATGACGTTAGGAATAGATTCAAGTTCAGAAGCAATCCATTTCATTCCTTCAGCAATTCTGACCATTTATGGGGTTGAATCCCACCGAGATACTCGTTGTTTTTTCAAAGAAAAAATATCCGCTCATAATCTACAACAGTGGCTGAGTCCTGATTCTCCCTGTCAAACTCGGGATTATAGGTACAGCACTACAAACTGAATGAAACAGAGATATATAGGTGTGTGTTGAGTAAATAGGCCCAAAAGAATAACCAATACAAACCCGAAGAATGGGTCTTGGTGAAGCTTTCATCTGACCCGGCTGGATGTGGGTCTAGGGTCCTTCTGGTTCTTGTTTTGTTGGTACCAATAAGCGGGTTTTTATTAGTAAATAACTATAAAACCTAATTTATATTATTAGTTAGGCAACGTTTCAAATATATTTGGTTTCTAACAATTCAAGTTCTCTGCACTCGATTTTGCCCAGTAAATTTGCACTTAGAAATCGAATGTCTTACACTCGATTTCCATACTCACTTGGAAATCGAGTGTCTCACACTCGATTTTCTCAGAACAAAATCGAGTCTTCTGGACTCGATTTGTTAGAAATGAAATTTGTTTCAAACCTTGCCTAACTAAAAATATAGTTTGAGTTTTATAGTTATTTTTAATAAAATCCCAATAAGCGCAGTAAAACTTTGGTATTCTGCTTCCTTTTCTTCTGCTGCATGTTTTTTATAGTTTGAGAAGTTGTTGGAATGAGATTATTTTGATTATCTTATCATTATAGTTAGTAAGAAAACTTTGTATAGATGCATAATATGATTAGAAACCCTAAACGAAGTTAATAATATACTAAATGTAGCATTTTGCAAGATATCATTTAAATGAAAAAAAATTGAACAATCATATAAATTATAATAAAATAAAAAAAATAATAATAATATTAACCAACAAAATATGGCAATTACATATACTAGAAAAGTACCATAAATAACTACAATGTTTAACAA
Organism: Quercus suber; assembly: GCF_002906115.3. Classification (NCBI taxonomy): domain Eukaryota; kingdom Viridiplantae; phylum Streptophyta; class Magnoliopsida; order Fagales; family Fagaceae; genus Quercus; species Quercus suber. The sequence continues at coordinate 763,821 of NW_027069758.1, read as the reverse complement.
ATTTGTTTCTCTAAATGTATGTGAATGTTTCATAATATATTGTTCATATTACAAAACCATTATTTTAAGTGTAATTTTTAAACCAAGAATCTTATAACTCAACTAGCACATCTTTGTGTTTTATATTATAGACATCCAAAATTCAAATCTCTTATCCCGTTGCATCTATTAAATTATCAAAAAACATAATTATTTTTTGAGATTTATGTTAGATTTTTTTCCCCTTCTTTCTTCTTTTGTTACTCTGTAATTAAATCCAATTCTATAGTAAATCTATAATTGTTTATTCTCTATTGTTGTAGATGCTATGAATTAATATCGCTTGCATTATCAGATCTTTGTAATTAAGTAGAATTATCATCTCCTCCACTTGATAAATAGCATCCTCGACCTCTACCCCTGATTTGTCAATCTGGATGGAGAGAAATATCACCAGACCTAACTCTGTATACGCTGCTGGATTTGAGTGGCCTAAGCTAATAATATTTTACTGTCTTGATTCTCAAAAAAATTTGTCGGCATTAAAATTTATCACAATGATTCAGATCGGTCAGATCTAAATGATACAGTGACATGGAGTTAAGTTGTATTTTTTTATTCATGTGTCCAGCTCTAGAATGTAGGAAAAAAATCTAAAATTTAATTTTTGTAATTATTTATTTTGGTAACTTTATGTTGAAAACGTTATTTTAGGTTTAGGTGATTTATTGTCTTCATTTTAATTGCTTTTAATGTTTTTTAGGATAAATTTGGTTCCTATTATGGTTACGTATTCATTAGGGCTTATTTTAGATTTTTTTTTTTTTTTTTTTTTTTTGTCTGTCAAGTTTTACCAAGCCCGTAAATTGGACTCCAAGTTTGTATTTTTTTTTTCCCAGTATTATTGATATTAATAAAAATTCAAATTTTTATTATGGTTTCTCTGGTGGATTCCAAAACCCTTTCTCTTTGTGGATTCAAGGAACTCTTGTGGATTTGAGGTTATTTTCAGAAGCAAACGTGTTTTGTTTCTTGTTTTCTAGAAGTAGATGTGTTTTGCTTTTTGACGCTTTCACATCCACATCAGTTGATATCAGAACATTGACTTATCCTTATGGTTGCTAACGTATAAGACGGTAGCAATTCCAATGACAAAAAACTTAGCAAGTATTAAGTGACATACAACCAGCACTCACAATATCTTTGCTAGGATCGATGGTGCCATTGAAGTGTGGAAACAATAGGGATAACTGCAATAAAGACATAACTCACAAACAATCTATTGGTAAGCAAATTTCATATAGGCCCTATAAAATAATTGCAAGTATTAAGTGATGTACAGCCAGCACTCACAAATATCTTTACTAGGATGGTGTCATTGAAGTATGGAAAACAATAGGGATAACTACAATAAAGACATAACTCATAGACAATCTATTTGTAAGCAAATTTTCATATAGGCCCTATAGAAGAATTGCAAGTTTTAATGATTATTTTTATAAAGAAGATTTTCTAGATTGGTTACTTGATCTAGATGATTTATTTGACTTAGAGAAAATTTATTATGAGAGAAAAGTTAAACTTGCTTTGTATAAACTTAGTGGTTATACTTTACATTGTTGGAAAAGAATATAATCTAATAGAATTAGACAAGATAAAGACAAAATTCATTTATGGCCAAGGATATAAACCGATTCTTGCTGTCAACTTTAATTATTTGGATTGTGATGAACTTTTGTCGTATACAAAACAAGAGTGTTATTGGCCCAGAAGTTCGTACTAGAATTATTTTGAAAGCCAATATTCCACCATTAAAGGAAGAATTGTATGTTGAAGAAATATTGTTATTGAAGATTATGTAGAAGTTAATTAAAGAACAAAATATAGAGATTTCTGAAGAAATTAGTGAAGGCCTTGTTATGGAAGAAGATCTAAAATCAAGATTATTTGTGTAGGAGAATAATGAAGATCCTATTATAGAGAATGATCTTGAAGTCGAGATGATAGAGACCATTGAAAAAGAAATTGAAGAGAAAAGTGTCAAGGATCTTAATGAAATCAAAGTTATTCATGATAACTTGCAAGTATGGAAAGAAGATAAAGGGCTTAAGCATTTAAAGTATTTGTTTATTTGGAGGTGGAAGATTTCAAATTTCAAAGATTAACTCGAGGGCGAGTTTGTTTCAAGTGGAGGGGTCTGATATAGAACAAAATCTATAATTTAATTTTTGTAATTATTTAATTTTGATATTTTAATGCTAAAAGTTATTTTAGGTTTAGGTGATTTATTTTCTTATTTTTAGGTGCTTTTAATGTTTTTTAGGTCAAATTTGATTCCTATTATGGTTAGGTATAAATTAGGATTATTTTATAATATATTTTCTTGTTTGTCAAGTTTTATGGAGCTTTTAAATAGGTTTCTAAGTTTGTATACATTTTTTTTTTTAGTATTATTGATATTAACAAATTTTAGACTTTTGTTTATTGTTTCTTTGGTGGATTCCAGAACCCTTTCTCCTTGTAGATTCAAAAAACCCTTATGGATTCGAGGTTATTTTCAAAACAAACGTGTTTTGTTTCTGTTTTCTAGAAGTAAACGTGTTTTGCTTCTTAAAACTTTGCATCCCACATCATCTAGGCAAGTTAATTGTTTCTCTACCTTTTTGCTGCTAGCTTACGGATGCTTAACTTGGGACATAAGATTAAAATGTTGGTACATAGATTATTGAGCCAAACTTTTTCAATTAAAAAAAAAAAAAAAAAGCTATGAGAATAGGATATAGAGAGATGTGGTGCTTTCTATAATACACATGTCAAATTTTTTTGGTATTAGTTTTTTAGTTTATTGTTTATGTACATTTTTTTTTTAATTTCACATTTTTTGGTATAACTATAACTTTAATTAGTTTTAGTAAATACACAAATAAGCTTTTAAGAAAAGCTATATCCAATGCATTTTGGCTAAGAGCTTTTGTAGTTCACCAGTTGACATCTTTTAGTGTTTCAATAGAAACATCTTGAATTAAATCCTCCATCCCCTAACTACCTAACTATTAAAAAGTAAAAAAAACACACTATACACATGTTGATGTGGTTTCTTTACTCGAAAGAAACACCTCGTATGTTTTGGGAAAAGATATATACATGTTGAACATTGGAGGAAGGATCATGTTCAGCATCTGGAATACATTTAATAAAAATTCTATGATGTGGAATCTTAATTTCTTATCAAATATAAATATATAATGTGAAAGAAACCATAAAATTTTATACCACTAATGAACCATTTAAATTTGTGAATATTCGTGTGTGAGTAGTATAGTTGGTTAAATAGTGAAATCTCACATTAGATATTAATGATAAGAATGAGTAGTTAATATAACATAGTTGAACTCATATCTATTTGATATGCATATTTTAGGTTAAATGGTATCTTTATATGTTATATTAACCACTTAAGGAGTCTCCTTAAGGTGTTGATATCCTCAACAATTGGTATTACAACAATGTTCAAGGGCAAGTGTTTGTGACAGTGCATCCCAATGAGTAGAACGAGTGAGACTAACCAAATGCCACAAAGTGATATGGTAGAAGCTCACACGTAAAGGGTCATGGTTCGGATTTTCAATAAACTAAATTTTCACAAGGAGAGAAACAAAAGCTCAGCAAGTGCAATAACATCTTCAACATGCAAACTTTGGTGAACACATCTTGTTGGTTAGGAATGAAAAATTAAGAAATATAAACAATATTAAGAATCAAATATATTTAAAACAATAAATGACACATTACGGTTTGACCTCGATTGAATCTCGATCCGACCACAAAAACCTTGAACTTCTTCCTTTCTTGGTTCATTAAACGGTTGGGTTTAAAAACCATGGTTTTAATTCATGTTACTAGGTTTGAGTTTTCTCTTATAAAGATTTGTAAAGTGCACAAATTAGGGAAATTTATGAGTTTTTTCTCTTCTAGGCTTTTAAAAAATATTGCGTATGATTGATATTTTGGCTCGTAATTATAATTTAGTGATTGATTAAAATTGTTAAATGATTTTCTTACCTACATTAATTAGACCAAGACAACTATCATATACCTACCGTGCTAAGGAGACATTCTTCAATCATCTTTATTATTTATATATAGTATACAGTAAAAAAGTATACACATGCAATTCACACAAAGTTCTAGACACGGAATAATTATCCCTGAAAAAAAAAGTTCTACACATGGAATAATTATTCGCTTTTACTTTTACTTTTTCCCTTTCCTTTTTCCTATATTAAAACCACACACAATTTGGGCCAGGACAGACCAAGTGGTCCAAGCCAAGATATTTTGGTTCCACTAATTGTTTTTTTTTTTTTTTTTTTGGTGACAGTTTTATTTTTTTTTTTTTTAAAACGCACACAATTTTGCATTGTATACATCAAAGTTTAGTGTATTAAAAATTCTCGCCGTGTGCTACTAATTACGGAGATAGAGACTTTTGGAGCATGTCGAACTTTAGAATGATTTGTTTGGATGTGAAATAAGGTAGATGGAAATTTTGGAGAAAAATAGGAAGTAAAATTTTTTTGGGAGTATATTTGATTGAGTAGAGAAGAGGGAAAAAAAATTGTGAAATTCAAGTGTTTTCTCTCTAAACCTACCAAAAAGTTTTCTCTCCAAAATTGAGAGAAGACTGAAAGGAGTAAATTATGGTGTTTAATGGACAAAAATGCCCATGCATACTTGCACATTGTCTCTGCCAATTTTTTTTTTTTTTTTATTTATCTTCTTTTTCTTGGGACGTTGCCTTCACCATTTTTTTTTTTTCCTTTCCTGGGCACGTTGCCTCTTCCAATTTTTTTTTTCTTTTCCTTTCTTGGACATTACCTTCTTAATTTTTTTTTTGGTTAACTATACATGATTTTTTTTTACATGATTTTTTTTAATAAATTGGGTGATTGCTTTTTTTTTTGGGTCACATTTTTTTTTTTTTTTTGTTTTAATTCGTCATCATTTTTTAATTAGGATATATAAGTAAATTTATACAAACTCACATTGTCCATCCTTCAACTTTTTCACTCTCAACTAAACAAAAATGAGAGAAATTAAAATATTTTCTATCCTTCCGCTTTTCCATCCTCCCACAATTTTTTTATCCTCTCACTTTTCTACCCCTCCAATCAAATGAACCCTTAGTTTTGGGAGAGTGCCTTTGTGTCCCACTTGTAACTTTCCTTGTTTTTACGGTGAAACTCTCCTAAAAATCGGCCGTAGACGTAGGCCTAAAGCTAAACCTCATAAGTCTTTGTCTTCCCATATTTTACATAAACACACTATAATAAACTACACTTATACATAATTGGTACGAAAATTTTCACTATCTCAACAAATTAATATCAAACTTAGGGTTTTTTTCCTTTCTTTCTTTCTTTCTTTCTTTTTTTTTTTTTTTTTTTTTTTTGGATTTTGGAAGTATTTCAGTTTTGCCATAGGAGTCTTTGTTCGAGCTACTAATTTTTATTGGTGGGTGTTTCCAATATTTTTATTATTTTTTATTTTCTAGTTGTTGGAAATTTATAAGTAAACTAGTCGTTGAACAATAATGGATAAAATAATTGTTGGGTAAATTTGAGGAAAATAATTGTTGGGCAATAATGGATAAACTAGTTGTTGGGCTTTTATATGTTATTAGTAACCAATAACTATAAACCATTATTGTCATGAGTAGCCTATATAATACTCATCACAACACCCTTTCCTTCAAGTTAATTTTTACTCTATATTTCCAAGTGCGCAATTTAAATTCTATTTCTCTCCACATATTTTTCTACAATTTTATTTGTTTTAAGGAGAGACAATATTAGAAGAATGTTTTTGAACCTTCGTGAATAGAAGTGCATCCATCACAAAAGTTGACGCTATAGTTTCATACCTAGGGCCTAAGGGATGGCAATTTTGCCCCACCCTCCCTACTTCACCCTAACCGGGTTTTCCCCGCCTTGTAAAGGCGGTGGGGTGGGGATGGGTTTAAACTTTTTAGACTCAACCCGCCCCATCCCCGTCTTGCCTCGCATTGATAAGGGTTAAATTATAATTTTTTCATATCCTAAAACCTTTCTATTTAAACAAACATATCATTAGCTTATTTTATTATATCCAACAAGGCTTTCTACATCTTTTTTTCTTTTTTTTTTTTCTTTATTAAAGTTGGAAATAAGATACAATTTTAAGATTTTCTTTTGTCTTTATTATAAACAAAAATCATTGATTTTGTATTATGAGATTTTTGCTTTTGCCGTGATATTCTCTTGTTAAACACTTTAATAATATTATTCAATTTTTGCTAAAAATTAGTTTGATTTGATGGGATAAATTTATTTGTAATTTCAAGTATATTTTTGTTAACGAAATAAGTTTTGTTAGAAAAAAATTGTAATAGTTGTGGGCAAATTAATAAGAAGTAGAGTTTTACAAGGTAGGGTGAAGATTCATGAGGCCCCAAGGGGCGAGGATAGGGCAAGAAAATTTTCCATGTCATGCACGGGGTGGGGATGGGGTAAGACAAAACCATATGGGGCGGAATTGAAAAACCCATCTTTTTGACCCGACTCGCCCCAAGAGAACCAATTGCACTAAGTTTTACTTTGGGTGACATGAATCAACCTTTAAGGACAACAGTTTTGCAGTATGATTCTATAGTATTTTGAAATTGTCCCAAACTTCTTTTTATTATATGTTTTTGCAAATTATTTGAGTTATTATCTATTGTATCAAAACTTGTTTTTTTCACTAAAATATTTCTAACAATTTTTTCTTAGCCAACATATCTGCTTGGCTATATAGTTTATCTACTTATTTGGGTTTTTTTGAGATGTTAAAAAAAGTTTAATAAAGAACAAAATTTGACAAACAAGTATATGGTAAGAATTATTTTAGTTATTGGCATGTAAAGCATGCTTTGTTAATGCAACAAGGATTTTGAGCGCATTAAAAGGTATGGATGCATTATTAGCACAATTAGGGGTGTTTGCGGTGTGGTTTTGGGCCATTTTTAGTATGGCATTTTGTGGTGCGGTTTAGCCAAACCATAATCGCACTGCACCTCATTTTTGCGATCACATGTGCGGTGCAGTGCGGTTTAGAGTTTAGGCAAAACCATAATCGCACTGCACCTTATTTTTGTAGTCACATGTGTGGTGCGATGTATAAGATGTAATTTGAAGCCAGTTTATTTTTCAAATTTTGGGCTTTTCTTGCCCAGTCCAAAACTAATTTTTCCCTTTGTTTTGGGCCAAGTCTTAAACTATTGAGCTTATTTTGAATTGGCTTTCCTAATCAACACTTGCTTAGGTTATTAATTTTTTTTTTGGTTGAAAACTATGGTTATTAAACTATAAATAATATATTTAATATTAAAAAAATAAAATATATAAATACATAGAGAGGGTGCAATAGATTTAGGGTTAAATCTGATTGTAAAAACTTCAGTTCTCTTATAGTGGATTTACTTTACCTTGAAGATAGTTAGATCAAATCTTCCATAGGTTTTTACCTTGAAATGGTTAGTTTCATTAGTTTTCCTGAATCATCATATCGTGGTGTTATTTACTTTTCCGCATCTTTGCATGATATGATTTATTTGTGTTTAACCTAGATCTGAAAATTAATCTAAGTAATCACTTGGTTAATAAATTAGGTTAAATAATCCAAAATTTTCTGCGTATATTTTAACGACTTCCTTCCAGTCGGCTCCCATTGATGCTTTGTATAAGTTGTCCGACACCACTCCTATCTCCGACCCCGAACCCAACATGTCATTTTCCGGAAACATTTGATATGAAGAACAATTAATTGATGAAGATAAAATTAAGATAGTTTGAGTGTAGCAGTAACAATATTGCTGGAAATGTCTGAAGAGTTTTTATACTCGCGGCCAGTACAGTACTACAAGAAAAAGGAAAGGGGAAAAAAAAAAGTAAAAGCTGATAATTATTCCATGTGTAGAACCTTTTTTTTTTTTTCTTTTATTTTTCGGGGATAATTATTCTGTGTTTAGATTTTTTTTTTTTTAGTATATTAAGTATTTTAATACACACAGAAAGAGAGAAAAATATTTTTTTAAAGAAACTTATAGTGGTGTATATTCAAAATAACATAATTCTTAAATACACAGTACAAACTTTAAACCTCTTTAACTCACATTCATTTTCCATGTCTAGAACTTGCTGTGAAGTGCATGGATATACTTTTAACTGTATACTATATATAAATAATAAAGATGATTGAAGAATGTCTACTTTAGCACGGTAGGTATATGATAGTTGTCTTGGTCCTAATTAATGTAGGAAAGAAAATCATTTAACAATTTTATTCAATCACCAAAAATTATAATCACCAAAATCATCAAGCCAAAATATCAATCATATTACGCTATAACTCACATTCATTTTCCGTGTCTAGAACTTGTTGTGAAGTGCATGGGTATACTTTTAACTGTATACTATATATAAATAATAAAGATGATTGAAGAACGTCTGCTTTAGCACGGTAGGTATATGATAGTTGTCTTGGTCCTAATTAATGTAGGAAAGAAAATCATTTAACAATTTTAATCAATCACCAAAAATTATAATCACCAAAATCATCAAGCCAAAATATCAATCATACGCAAATGTTTACGCTATATATATTAATAAATATAAAAGTTAACCATAAAATATTACCTCAATTCAGAACAAATTATTCATGATTTTAGACTTTAGCATTAATTAAAAGAAAAAAAAACAAAATATAAAAAATAAAAATCTTAATTGTTCATTGCATACTAAGAAAACAAATAATACTAATAAGTTAATACAAATAAGTTACCATTCTACCCCTACAAAAAATTCAAAAATTACAAAACTAAAAATAAAAAATAAAAAAGTTTTTTTCTATACCAGCCAGTACACTCGATACTGGCCGGTAATGCTCGAAATCAGCCGGTATGATTGGTACATGGTTGGTCTTTAAACTGATACGAAATGTTGGCGTTATGATACTGGCATATGTACTGGTACGGTACATGCAAAAAAAAAAAAAAAAAGGTCATCATCCACAACCTTATATACAAAAGTAGCATTTTTTTTTTTTTTTTGAGATCCTTTTTTATAGCATCCCCGACTAACACGGAATGGACATTCCAGCTACATTTTAAAAGGGCCAAGTTCTTTGGTATAGCACAAGATTTTGTCGATGCTCTAAACTTTCTGTTTGTTCGTTTAGACCTCTTTAAACAGATTGTTTAACCTAATTTATTAACCAAGTGATTACTTAGATTAATTTTCAGATCTAGGTTAAACACAAATAAATCATATCATGCAAAGATGCGGAAAAGTAAATAACACCACGATATGATGATTCAGGAAAACTAATGAAACTAACCATTTCAAGGTAAAAACCTATGGAAGATTTGATCTAACTATCTTCAAGGTAAAGTAAATCCACTATAAGAGAACTGAAGTTTTTACAATCAGATTTAACCCTAAATCTATTGCACCCTCTCTATGTATTTATATATTTTATTTTTTTAATATTAAATATATTATTTATAGTTTAATAACCATAGTTTTCAACCAAAAAAAAAATTAATAACCTAAGCAAGTGTTGATTAGGAAAGCCAATTCAAAATAAGCTCAATAGTTTAAGACTTGGCCCAAAACAAAGGGAAAAATTAGTTTTGGACTGGGCAAGAAAAGCCCAAAATTTGAAAAATAAACTGGCTTCAAATTACATCTTATACATCGCACCACACATGTGACTACAAAAATAAGGTGCAGTGCGATTATGGTTTTGCCTAAACTCTAAACCGCACTGCACCGCACATGTGATCGCAAAAATGAGGTGCAGTGCGATTATGGTTTGGCTAAACCGCACCACAAAATGCCATACTAAAAATGGCCCAAAACCACACCGCAAACACCCCTAATTGTGCTAATAATGCATCCATACCTTTTAATGCGCTCAAAATCCTTGTTGCATTAACAAAGCATGCTTTACATGCCAATAACTAAAATAATTCTTACCATATACTTGTTTGTCAAATTTTGTTCTTTATTAAACTTTTTTTAACATCTCAAAAAAACCCAAATAAGTAGATAAACTATATAGCCAAGCAGATATGTTGGCTAAGAAAAAATTGTTAGAAATATTTTAGTGAAAAAAACAAGTTTTGATACAATAGATAATAACTCAAATAATTTGCAAAAACATATAATAAAAAGAAGTTTGGGACAATTTCAAAATACTATAGAATCATACTGCAAAACTGTTGTCCTTAAAGGTTGATTCATGTCACCCAAAGTAAAACTTAGTGCAATTGGTTCTCTTGGNCTTTTTTTTTTTTTTTTTTGAAACCTAGAGTGAGTCATTTAAAAAAAAAAATTCCAATGTGAGGTCTAATTTAAAAAAAATATATATATATATATATAATTATTTTTTAATCCTAATTCTAATGTAAGTCCCACAAAAATTCAAAGACTTCAGGTTTATATTATATATATAGATAATAATAATGATGTGGCAAGCTTTAAGAATATGAGAATGCAATTTGTAGATCTAATATTAAGATAACATAAATTAGATTGGTGTTGGATAGTATATTTATTTGTAGTGGAGTATTATGTGAAGTCATCATCATAGAATAGCTCACGCGAGGGTGTGTTATGTGGAACCAATGATACGAAAGAATTTTTTTTTTTTCTAAACCATTATATTGAACAAAAAATTACTTATTTCTATTCTTTTTCAAGTTATAGATTTTTTTAAGTCAAGTCATAGATCTTTAAGCAAAATAAATACTTTTAATTTTTATTTAACTAACCTATGCAATGCACGGGTTAGTGACTAGTTTAGATTTATTAGAAAAGAGGAGAGAGGAACAATATCCTCAACCATTAGATTTATTACAAATCAATTGTTTTTAAAATATACAAAATTTCAAAATTTATACTAGGTGTAACTGAAACTTATCTTGTAAGGAAATTTTAATTTTAATTTTAAACTTATCTTGTAGAATCATGTTTTGTTGTATCCTAAAGACAATTTACTAGGAGCCTAATAGAAAACTATATTTTACTGGGGACAAAAAAATTGTCTTGAAGATAGCGATTCAACATGCCCCAAAATCAATATTACGTTTCTTCTATTTGTTCTTACCCCATTCTTCTATTTGTTCTTACCCCGTTTCCAAATAGAACATCATCATCTAACCGATATGCCATTGTCAAACATTTTGCCAACGTGCCATGTCGTTAAGTAACCTATCATAACCAATAGTTATTACATGTTACATATACTTTGACATCATGAACAATCATGTCTATTTGTAACAAACTATGGAAAATTATTGCACAGTGCACACTAATCAAATTGGAATACGAATGGAATACTTCTAATTTTCTAAAGCATTTTTGGTTATCGCGGTTGACAGATTTGGCATATCAGATACTCTGTCTGCACAGAAAACTTGCTTTATATGTGGATGAGAAAGGAATCCTGCCCCTCCAACTCCTAGCAAATGTGCCGTTTGCCTTCAGAAGTTGTTGCCAGCTTGGATTTTTCAATAGCATCATCTACAAAAGTAAGTATTATTAAAACTTGTCAAATGATCACTCAAATCACAGGGCCTCACCAATTGTGAGGAATCAAGCTATATATACATAACCAAGTTTAGTTATAAAATTAGTTGTAACCTTAAGTTACAATCTTACTTAATATTTTTTTATTGGAGATAAATTTTGACAAATTCACCATTGAATTACATTTTTTTTTTATATCCTCCATACTTGCAAAATTTCAAGAAAATTAAAGAATAGTATCTATGTCATCAAAAAATTGTTTAAATTACAAGTTTTTATAGTTTAAAATTATATGTAAAATATAAGATTATAGATCATATAGTAAATAATATGATTGATACAAAATTTGACATGCGTATTAAGAGCATAAAAAACATGTGATTCAACAGTTAGATTTTCAAAATATGTAGTAATATTTATTTTATTAAGTAAGATTATATCCCAATTTTGTAGAGCTAAGCTTTGTCCATACATACATTACACAAACCTTTTCTACTTGATAAAAAAATAGCTTTATTGAAGGTCTATATTTTAAAATGACAAAATTTAGCTACAAAATTAGTTGTAGCATAAGGTTATAACCTTATTCAATAAAATAAATATTACTATATATTTTAAAAATCTGACCATTGATTTTTATATTCTTTATACTTTTGATATATATGTCAAATTTTATGACAATCAAATATTATATACTATATTATATATAAAGTTATATTTTATACGTAATTTTAAACTATAAAAACAAACAATTTAAACAATTTATTAATGGCATAGCTATTGATCTTTAATTTTTTTAAAATTTTATAAATATAAAAAATATAAAAAGAACATATAATTCAATAATAAAATTCTCAAAATTTATTTTTAATTTTATAACTAAATTTTGTTAATTTTAAAATGATCACTAACTTTTCAAATGTTTCAATTTAACTTTAAACAGTTTAAAGTTGGGGAATATGGGTAACTAAGCATAAATATCAAACTTTATAGTTAGTTGGCCCGGTTCGGAAAGTATATAACATAGTAGCATCTCGAGCATAAGAGGGTCGATTTTGGGCCTATAAATCGAGTTTTTGAGACCTGATTTTTATGGGTTGATGTGGCATTTTTTTTACGTGGCAACCACGTGGAAATCAAGTCTCAAAAGACTCGATTTCTAAACCAAAAAAATTTCAAAAAATTTCAAGTCTCAGACGTGCCTCACCTCACCAGATCAGATCAGAGAGGGAGAGAAAGACCAGATCAGGGAGAGATCAGATCAGAGAGAAAGAGAAAGACACCTCACCAGATCAGATCAGAGAGGGAGAGAAAGACCAGATCAGAGAGAGATCAGATCAGAGAGAAAGAGAAAGACCAGATCAGAGAGAGAGAGAAAGAGGCCGCGCGGCCTAGGTCGCGCGTGGCCAGGCCTCGCGCAGCCTGGGTCGCGCGGCCAGGCCTCGCGCTAGCCCAGGCCGCGCGACCCA